>NC_091237.1:9375274-9567774 GCF_040958095.1 Procambarus clarkii | reverse complement strand
TCTCTGGCGATGGTTTGGTTGTGGGAAGAGATTATATGTTCCTTAATGGAGCTCTGTTGCTTATGCATTGTTAAACGCCTAGAAAGAGATGTTGTTGTCTTGCCTATATACTGGGTTTTTTGGAGCTTACAGTCCCCAAGAGGGCATTTGAAGGCATAGATGACGTTGGTCTCTTTTAAAGCGTTTTGCTTTGTGTCTGGAGAGTTTCTCATGAGTAGGCTGGCCGTTTTTCTGGTTTTATAGTAAATCGTCAGTTGTATCCTCTGATTTTTGTCTGTAGGGATAACGTTTCTATTAACAATATCTTTCAGGACCCTTTCCTCCATTTTATGAGCTGTGGAAAAGAAGTTCCTGTAAAATAGTCTAATAGGGGGTATAGGTGTTGTGTTAGTTGTCTCTTCAGAGGTTGCATGGCATTTCACTTTCCTTCTTATGATGTCTTCGACGAAACCATTGGAAAAGCCGTTGTTGACTAGGACCTGCCTTACCCTACAGAGTTCTTCGTCGACTTGCTTCCATTCTGAGCTGTGGCTGAGAGCACGGTCGACATATGCGTTAACAACACTCCTCTTGTACCTGTCTGGGCAGTCGCTGTTGGCATTTAGGCACATTCCTATGTTCGTTTCCTTAGTGTAGACTGCAGTGTGGAAACCTCCGCTCTTTTCCATGACTGTTACATCTAGAAAGGGTAGCTTCCCATCCTTTTCCATCTCGTAAGTGAAACGCAGCACGAAACTCTGCTCAAATGCCTCCTTCAGCTCCTGCAGATGTCTGACATCAGGTACCTGTGTAAAAATGTCAACATACCTGCAGTATATGGCCGGTTTCAAGTTCATGTCGACTAAGACTTTTTGCTCGATGGTACTCATGTAGAAGTTTGCAAACAGGACACCTAGGGGAAAACCCATGGCGACCCCATCTACTTGCTTATACATGTGCCCATCCGGGCTCAAGAAGGGTGCCTCTTTAGTACAAGCTTGGAGTAGTTTCCTTAGAATATTTTCTGGTATGTCAAGAGGAGTACAGGCTGGATCATGATACACTCTGTCGGCTATCATCCCGATTGTCTCGTCCACAGGTACGTTGGTGAACAGTGATTCTACGTCCAACGAGGCTCTTATCCCTGTGGCCCGTGTGCCCCGCAGTAAGTGAACAAATTCCTTTGGAGACTTCAGGCTGAAGGCGCAAGGGACATAAGGAGTCAGCAGGCCATTGAGTCGCTTCGCCAGTCTGTACGTGGGTGTGGGTATCTGGCTAAAGATTGGCCGAAGTGGATTTCCAGGCTTGTGTGTCTTGACATTTCCATACGCATATCCAGGTTTATATTCCCCAATAATTTTTAGCAGGTGGAGAACTGATCGAAACTGTGAACGCCAAGAAATCAGGACTCCACCTGCCAAAAATTATTGGGCAAAAGAAGTAGAGACTTCGAGATATATATATACACCTCAAATATCTCCACTTCCCGAGGGCACTAGACAAGTGAGAGGTTACTATGCGTTTTTCATCAAGCCACTGTTAATGTGAGAGAACTCGTGTCCATGCTATAAGCCTATACTTGCATAAACCACAAGTGGAGATATTTGAGGTGTATATATATCTCGAAGTCTCTACTTCTTTTGTAGGGTCTGATGGTGTAGTGGGTTAAGGCGTACTAGTTATGGCAGCTACTGGAAGGTAGTTCTGCTTTCTGGGTTCGAGGCCCACTGGTGGGTGTTGTCCAAAGATTGTTAATCTTCACTTGTGGTTTATGCAAGTATAGGCTTATATATATATATATATATATATATATATATATATATATATATATATATATATATATATATATATATATATATATATATGTTTCATTGAATATGACCGCATATTCTGTATTAATTATTTTCTGGTTTAGGGCTTCTATCCCTCTAACTATTTTCTTAGCATCAGGGCTTAATTGAAATAGGAGTTCACAAAAACTCATTTTCGTACTTTTAAGGTGAAGAAAAGAAGTGATTTACTATAGAGTGTATTACACTTATTTGTATAATTTGCACGACGTTTCGAACCTCCATGGTTCATTCTCAAGTGAACAGATCTTACATTACTAGTTGATTTTATACCCGCATTAGGTCAGGTGATAATACAATGAAGGTGAAAACATGGGGGGATACATAAGGGATAAACATAGGGGCTGCAGAAGGCTTATTGGCCCATACGAGGCATCTCCTATCCAAACACAAAGATTAATCCAGTGTAATTGGCCTGTTATGTTGGACATTGTCTTCTGTGTTGGCATCGATATGTTCTTGTCTTGTCCTTACTCTCATGGTGGGTAGAGTAAATAGTTCCGTGATTTGGGTGTTCATGGTAGGTCGCTCTATTATTATGTGAATTGCCTCAAGAATTTGTAATCTTCTTGAATCTTGGGTTTTGTCTATTATGCAGGTATTCTTGTTCAACATTTCTCTTGTTAGAGTAATGTCATGGGCTTGTCTCATGTGATTCCTAGGGGCACCAGATTGAAGATGGCATGTCAAACGCCTCGTCAGCTTGGTCGACGTCATACCTATGTACTTACATTGAAGGTTACATCCTTCTACAGCAGAGGAGAAGGAGTAGAGGAGAACCCTCTACAGCAGTCAAGCGTTGTATACATGTACACTTGCCCCCACGAAGGATGTAACCTTCAATGTAAGTACATAGGTATGACGTCGACCAAGCTGACGAGGCGTTTGACATGCCATCTTCAATCTGGTGCCCCTAGGAATCACATGAGACAAGCCCATGACATTACTCTAACAAGAGAAATGTTGAACAAGAATACCTGCATAATAGACAAAACCCAAGATTCAAGAAGATTACAAATTCTTGAGGCAATTCACATAAGAATAGAGCGACCTACCATGAACACCCAAATCACGGAACTATTTACTCTACCCACCATGAGAGTAAGGACAAGACAAGAACATATCGATGCCAACACAGAAGACAATGTCCAACATAACAGGCCAATTACACTGGATTAATCTTTGTGTTTGGATAGGAGATGCCTCGTATGGGCCAATAAGCCTTCTGCAGCCCCTATGTTTATCCCTTATGTATCCCCCATGTTTTCACCTTCATTGTATTATCACCTGACCTAATGCGGGTATAAAATCAACTAGTAATGTAAGATCTGTTCACTTGAGAATGAACCATGGAGGTTCGAAACGTCGTGCAAATTATACAAATAAGTGTAATACACTCTATAGTAAATCACTTCTTTTCTTCACCTTAAAAGTACGAAAATGAGTTTTGGAGAACTCCTATTTCAATTAAGCCCTGATGCTAAGAAAATAGTTAGAGGGATAGAAGCCCTAAACCAGAAAATAATTAATACAGAATATGCGGTCATATTCAATGAAACATGTTTGAAAGAAAACCTGCTGCCAGTATACACCAATATATATATATATATATATATATATATATATATATATATATATATATATATATATATATATATATATATATGTTGTTGAATAAGATAAGACTGAAAATGTAAGATTATTAATTCTAACACGAATTTTCTCAATATTTCTTATGTTTCTCTTCATTGTCGATGGTAATTGAAAAATCAATTCCCCAAAATTCATTTTTATTTCTAGTCTGACGCCTGAACGCCTATCTTAATAACTTATTACATTTTCTAAGGCTTTAGTTTACACACACAACTGTAACCTGTAAACACACAAAATACATCCATACTTATACTCGCTTTGGGTGAGGTGATATGGTACAAGTTTTGGGTGAGGTGATTGACATAAGCATTGACAACACTCCTCTTGTACCTGTCTGGGCAGTCACTATTGGCATTGAGGCACATTCCTATGTTTGTTTCCTTAGTGTAGACTGCAGTGTGGAAACCTCCGCTCCTTTCCATGACTGTTACATCTAGAAAGGGCAGCTTCTTATCCTTCTCCATCTCGTAAGTGAAACGCAACACAGAATTCTGCTGAAATGCCTCCTTCAGCTCCTGCAGATGTCTGACACCAGGTACCTGTGTAAAAATATTGTCAACATACCTGCAGTATATATGGCCGGTTTCAAGTCCATGTCAGCTAAGACCCTCTGCTCTATGGTACCCATGTAGAAGTTCGCCAACAGGACACCTAGGGGGAGAACCCATGGCGACCCCATCTACTTGCTTATACTTGTGCTCATCTGGACTCAAGAAGGGTACATGTTTCACCTCATCCAAAACTTTTGTGCCATATCACCTCACCCAAAAACAAGTATAAGTATGAATGTATTTTGTGTGTAAATTAAGTCATTCAAAATGTAATAAGGAATTACGAAACGCGTTCAGGCGTCAGATTGGGAATAAAAATAATGAATTTTGGAGAGTTACTTTATCAACTACCCTCGACAGTGAAGCAAAACGTAAGAAATATTGAGAAGATTCGTGTTAGAATTATTAATCTTACCCTTTCGGTCATATTCAATATATATATATATATATATATATATATATATATATATATATATATATATATATATATATATATATATATATATATATATATATATATATATAACCATCAATTAGGTTATATATATATATATAACCTAGACTTTAATTTTGGAATTATGAAAGTTTATGTGATCTTTGTTAATTAATATATGATGTTTTTGTTTTCCAGAGGAGAGCATGTGGGACCCAGAGTGGAGGAGCTCCGCCATGTGAACTCTCACCCCACACTCACTCTCCCTACCTTACCCACTCTCCAGACCTTACTCATCCTCCCTCACTCTCCCTGACTCACCCTCCCTCACTCTACCGACCTTACCCACCCACCTTCACTCTCCCTCCCTTACTCATCCTCCCTCACTCTCCCAACCTTACTCACGCTCTCTCACTCTCCCTACCTTACTCACCTTCCCTCATATTCCCATCAACACCCGTCACCCTAACTCACTCTCTCCCTCACTCACCATCTTTACCTCACTCAATTTTCCTCACACTCGCTTCTCAATCTGATTTTCCTGTCTCTGCTGCCAAGTGATCCTCATGGACTTGTGGCAGTTAATACATGATGATCCTCATGAGGCATCACTATCCCTCATATCTCACTCTCACCCTCTAACACTTACTCCTCACCTTCCCCCCCCTCCCCTCATCCACACAGCGAACACTCCTCACACTCTCACCCTTATCAATAGCTATTTACCACCCGTTTCTTTTTACCCATTTTTCCCTTCCCATTTTCCCCTCATTCCTTCTTCCCACTCCCCTCGCCGGCATCACGTCAAGGGTTGAGGGCAGGAATAAGGGGAAGCGGATGATGTACAACCCCCCCCCCCCTTCCCACCCCTGATGGAATAGTGTTGTTTGTATATTTGTAATAAATGGTCGGAATTTTTGTGTCAGCTCTTGTTTTGTTGATGGTCCTAAACACACACTAATTGATGGTCCTAAACACACACTAATTGATGGCCCTAAACACACACTAATTGATGGCCCTAAACACACACTAATTGATGGCCCTAAACACACACTAATTGATGGCCCTAAACACACACTTATTGATGGCCCTAAACACACACTAATTGATGGCCCTAAACACACACTAATTGATGGTCCTAAACACACACTAATTGATGGCCCCTAAACACACACTAATTGATGGTCCTAAACACACACTAATTGATGGCCCTAAACACACACTAATTGATGGCCCTAAACACACACTTATTGATGGCCCTAAACACACACTTATTGATGGCCCTAAACACACACTAATTGATGGCCCTAAACACACACTAATTGATGGTCCTAAACACACTAATTGATGGCCCTAAACACACTAATTGATGGCCCTAAACACACACTAATTGATGGTCCTAAACACACACTAATTGATGGCCCTAAACACACACTAATTGATGGCCCTAAACACACACTTATTGATGGCCCTAAACACACACTAATTGATGGCCCTAAACACACTAATTGATGGCCCTAAACACACACTTATTGATGGCCCTAAACACACTAATTGATGGTCCTAAACACACACTTATTGATGGCCCTAAACACACACTAATTGATGGCCCTAAACACACTAATTGATGGCCCTAAACACACACTTATTGATGGCCCTAAACACACACTAATTGATGGCCCTAAACACACTAATTGATGGCCCTAAACACACACTTATTGATGGCCCTAAACACACACTAATTGATGGCCCTAAACACACTAATTGATGGCCCTAAACACACACTTATTGATGGCCCTAAACACACACTAATTGATGGCCCTAAACACACTAATTGATGGCCCTAAACACACACTTATTGATGGCCCTAAACACACACTAATTGATGGCCCTAAACACACTAATTGATGGCCCTAAACACACACTTATTGTGGGAAATTTTTACCCACCATATCTAATAATCATCTAAGAAATGTATAATTTCTATATCATATCTAAATCATATCAAAATCATATCTAAAATGTATCAAAATCATATAATGAATCTTTAAAGATTCATTATATAGCTTGATCCTGGATGACAATGGCACCATGAACACGTACTCAACAGGGGCCCTTTTGATGCCTACGTGACTTTGTACATGATCTCTCAAGGATCCAGAAGCTTCTAGAAGGACTTCTTAATTAAAAAACTATTGGAACATTGATTCAACATCCGGTAGGATTAAAAATCGAATCCTTAATAAGATTCAGTGGTACTTTCAAATACTACTTATAATCTTTAAATCTTATATCTAATTATATTATAATCACATCTTATTTCAATAATAAGTCTAGACTGTAAAAATAATCAATCAATATTCATTGAAGGCTACCGTGCTCAGAGAGCATGGCAGGGCGATGGGGGGCGAGAAGCGCCCACGACGATGCCTCGCGGCACTCCGCGTTTGTTTACAAATGAGTGAACAAGTGACTGATCCTTAGCGAACATTACCAGCTCAAGGACACCTTATCTAACATTTTTATCGCCAGTGAATACTCTCTAGAACTGGGGGAGTACCTGGACAATATCTACAAGGAAAATCCGTGAACATTCACATAAAATAGAGTGTATAGTGGAGATCAGTGACACGGTTTCCTCCACCTTCATTCATAAACTTTTATCTCGAATCATTCTTCTGCAACTGCAGGATAATCACGTAGCAACGCTACCAGATCATCATACAGCAACGCTGTAGCAAAATATCGTGCCTAAACTCAACAAGAGAGTTAATCAGTCTGGCAAACTTGTCAGACAGGCACCCCGACTGGCAGAGAAGTATATTGAAGGTTATTTGGTGTATGATTGGCCAATTGTATGCTTGTGTAGCTTTAATATCCTATAAATCTGTCTGTTGGTTAAAAAGCGAGGCTAAGCCTCACATTTCAGTAAGTTTATTAAAATTGTAGTGTAGCTGTGAATCTTATCCAAGCACTGAACCTCATGAGTGTCCATTCTGTCAGAAAAGAATTCAGCCTCAATAAGTAAAAACCTCACAAGTGTCCACAGTCTTGGAAGAGATTCAGTCAAGCTAACTGTATAAAGTGAATATGTCTGCATATATATTTGAATATATAAATTAAGTTATCAATTGCTTGCTTAGTTATTTATAAGTTATCATATAAGTTCATTTAATTGAATATAATTTCTAGTACTAAGTTAATAGTATTAAGACTACATTTAAGGTCATTTATTATACTTTTACAATTTAATTTGTTGTTTATAGTATAAGTACATATTGGCTGTTAAGTTATGGTACTAGGTTAGACTATGTATGTTTAAATCCCTGATTTAAACAGAGCCAGTGTTCAGTCAGATAACTGAATTTATCAAATCTTATCCTTGTATAAAATACAAGCTGATGTGAGATCCCTGTCTACAGGTGGATTGGAACTTCTATCAACATAGTCATTCACCCCACCTGTCCCTTACAGCCCACAGTTTGTCATTAGGAAAAGAGGATCTAGGATTTACAACCCTAGCTAGAGATTTTAGTTGAATTAATTTGCAGACAGTAATTTTTTAATTTAGTTCAGTACAAGTCCCTGGTAGTCTCCTCTTATATCAATCCCAGCAGGTTTTTCCCACATTAATGGTCCTTCGAACCTAGATAATAATGGTCCTTTATACCTAGATATTTATGATCATTCGTTTACCGAATATTTCAATGCCAAATACATAAGAAACTTCTTGATTTTGCATTGGAATAATTCTTACATATTCTAGCCTAACCTAGCTATCAGCCAATATTTATCATAGCTATATATCTAAGTAAACAAATAGTTTGCAGTGGCTTAAGCCACCATATCCATTAACTAGTAAGCATTCATAACAAACTGATATTGTTTTGTGTTAAGAAACCACAGTAATTAAGTATATCAGTGTCAAAGACACAACTGCATCTTAATCATAAATACCAATTACCTACCTCATTGTGGTAACATTACATATATATTTAAGTGTATTATCTAGCATTATCTCTAATCTACTGATTTTCAGAGCTGCTCATTACATAATATTCTTTAAAAAAGTGTTATCATCACTGTAAGAGCTTTCATTACAATCTATCTATAATCAACTATATCATACCCTATATTACAGGTAAAACCAGTAGACATTCTACTGTATTTTATCTAACTATTATTATGGTAACAGATTTTGTAATAACTTTGCAAAAATAGTGCCATATACTATTTTTAAAAAATTATTACAAGATTTACCAACTTGGTGCATTCGGGTCACAAATCAAATTATTACAGTACTTTTGATAATTGAACACCTGCTACAACCAGATTCCAGGGAGGAAATGAAGGACGATCTTTGGAATCATTACCTAAGTAGACAGGAAAGCTCATTTATCAAAATACATTAACATCATACATATTTATCAGAAAAAAGAGAAAAATCTCGGAATCTCCAAAACTCGGAAAAGGTCAAAATGGCTGACAGTGTTCCACCAGCAGCTGAAACAGGAAATAGGAGGACACTTAATGGTCTGCAAAATCACCTAACTCAACTGATTGACAAATGTCAAAAGTTGGCTAGGCAACCATCTCCTGATTTAATAATTCTGAATACCAGAGTAAAAGCAGCTGTGGATAAGTATGAACAAATCAAACGCCATGCAGAGATTTATCTAACAGAAATGGCTAATGCAGATTTAACCCGAAGGGAACTTCAGGAAATTGTCGCTGAAATGACAATGTATGAAGATAAAATCCAAGATCAACTTGATCCTTTAATCAAACAAATATCTCAAGCAGGAACCCAATCCAATGTGAGCTCATCCACTCAACAGAGCAATGCAACTATCACACATATAGCCGCAGAGCTCCCAAAGGTACAATTACCATATTTTGAGGGCAAGGATGAAGACGATTGGGATACCTTCTGGAGACACTTTGATTCTATAATAAATTCCAAGCCCTCTCTCAAAAAGGCGACAAAGTTTCAATATTTGCAAGGCCAGTTACGGGGAGAGGCAAGGCAGGTCATTGCTAATTTGTCATTAACAGATGATGATTACGACCATGCCTTACAGTTGTTACAAGATAACTACAGTGATAAGGAGACTGCAATTGCACGTCTCTCATACAAATTATTGGATTTACCCTCTCCAAATAAAAGTTATGAGTCACTACAATCATTTCGATTGTCTATAGAATCAATCATCAAAGCCCTCAGTACAAAAGTACCTGTAGGTGATGCAGAGTGGCTTATAAAGTTAATCATTCAAAGGAAACTTCCAAATGAGGTCATAGACAGCCTATGCACTCATTATAACACCAACATCTTATCACAAAGCCAAATCATTGATGGACTTCGAGCTTACGTACAAAGATTACGAAGCCGAGGAAAACTTAGATCTCAAGAAAAAATCCCCAAAAGTGAATCCACGGACAAAAGCAAAAATGTCCAGAATGGCAGTCAAAAATCAAGGCAACAAAACTCCTCTTCTGCAAAGTGGAAACAGAATAATGTTGGCTCTTATGCTATATCCCCCACAGTTAACAGAACTGTAGGAAACCAAGCTCCTAAGACAGATAAGACAAAAGGAGCTACAAGTGCCCCAAAATGTTTATTCTGTCAAGAAGCACATACCATTTATCAATGCACAGTTTATGAAGGCCGTGCCAGTCGAATCGATCGACTGAAATCTCTGAACAGGTGCATCCGTTGTCTACGGAAGCACGATACAAGTGAGTGTATCACTCAATTGCAGAACTGCCAATATTGTCATAAAAGTGTACATCACACAGCACTCTGTGGTGATATTAACACTCAATCCAGATCACAGACTTCCAATAATCAACCTGCATCTCAGGCAAAGCCCAAAGATGATAATACCACAACAGCCGTACAATTCTGTACAGTAATGAGCAATGTCAACGACTTGGATACAGAAATTGTTACAGCAGCCATATTGCCTACTGCACAGCTAGAACTATGTAATCAAGGAATTTGTATTCCAACTAGAGGTTTTTTTGATCAAGGGTCACAGAAAACCTTTATCAGTAAAAAGATGGCAGAAGATTTACAACTTAAATCTTCAAAGCAAGTATCTACATCAATATCAGGGTTTTTTACTAATTCTGGTCGTAGAACCTTTCCAGTAGTAAAACTCAATGTCTGTCTAGGTACATCCCAAAGGACAGTAGAAGCCATAGTAGTTGATAAAATTCCTACTGAAATGGAAGTGACTGGTCTGACAGCCACAATTAAATTCCTAAAAGAAAAAGGAATCCAATTAGCAGATCCTCTACTTGATTCTGACTACATAGGGGATATCGGAATCCTGATTGGAGCTGACTACTATCATCGATTCATTCTGGGATCAGAAGAATCTATGGGTATGAATATACTCAAATCAGCAGGAGGCATATTGATGACAGGACCTATACTAGATCTTGAACCTTCAACTCCTGAAAAATCACATCATACAGAAACTGTAATAGTGGCATGACTAGGCAAAGAACAGTCACCACTTAAAATCCCCCACATGATTGATGATGGATTAGAATCTGTACCTCAATTGTGGGAACTTGATGCCATAGGAATAATTCCTGAACAACCAAGTCCTGATGATGTCTGTGCATATAATCAATACTTAGAAACAGTACAGTACTATGATGGACAGTACTGGGTAAGGCTACCATGGAAAATCAACCATAAAACCTTACCTACCAATTATCACATGGCTTATAGTCAATTTAAATCGCAACTAGCAAAGCTAAGAAAAAGGCCTGAGCATTTAAAACTCTATCATGAGATTATTGCTCAACAATTAAAGAATAAATTCATCGAAGTCGTGAAACATGACAATACGCAAATAGGCCATTTTTTACCACACATGGCTGTAATGAGAGAATCAAAAACGACTCCTTTACGGATAGTTTTTAATTGTAGCTCTAAATCTGGACCCCAAGGAACCAGTCTAAATGATTGTTTGCAAACAGGTCCAAGTCTAACTCAGAAATTGTATGACGTACTGTTGAAGTTTAGACTTAACAAATATGCGTATTCAGCAGATATAAGTAAGGCCTTTCTAAGAGTTGGCTTGCAGGAAGAAGATAGAGACTTCACTAAGTTTCTATGGGTAGAGAACCCAGAAGATGTCAATAGTCCTGTAGTGACTTTCAGATTCTCTTCAGTTCTTTTCGGCGCGACAAGCAGTCCATTTCTGTTGCAAGCAACTCTAGATACTCATCTGAAGAAATCATCAAGTCCCTGTAAGACTGAAATCAGTCAAAATCTATATGTAGATAATTTTCAAGGGACAGTTAACAGTACTACTGAACTGTTACAATTATATCAAGAGGCCAACAAGGAGCTACAAGGTGCCAACATGCCACTACAATCTTGGGCCTCTAATAATGCAACATTGAATAATCAAATAGCAAGAGATTACCCTGAATATCACGTACCAGAATCACAAAAGGTGTTAGGTATGGATTGGGATTTAATCTCGGACACAATATCGATCAAATCTGTGCCAGTAAATTACAACATCACTACAAAAAGGGATTTGCTTTCACAAGTTAGCAAAGTATTCGACCCACTTGGTCTACTAAATCCTTTGACTATCAAGTGGCGTTTATTAGTGCAAGAAGCATGGAAAGCTAAGGTTGGTTGGGATGATCCACTACCAATCCAGTTACAAAAAGCTTGGATGGAAGTGGCTCAAGAACAAACTTTAGTTGAAAAGATAATCTTTCCGAGACACATAGTCGAGGAAAATGAAGAAGTATCACTACATGTATTCGCAGACTCGTCAGCCAAAGCTTTTGGAGCTTGTGCTTACTTAGTGACTTCTAATCAATCATATCTTATCACCTCTAAGGCCAGAGTCGCTCCATTAAAAAAGAGGACTTTGCCTCAGATGGAACTAACAGCACTGCTAACTGGAACACGCTTAGCAGTACATATCAAACAAGTCTTGTCTACCATGAACATCAAAGATGTCATTATATGGTCTGACAATGAAGCTGTCTTACAATGGGTACGAAACGACAACTGTCCAACTCCATATGTAAAAAATCGCGTCTCGGAAATTAAAGAAATTTCCGCAGGCTTTCAATTGTTGCATGTACCAACAAAGGATAATCCAGCTGATCTCTTATCAAGAGGTATGACATTTAAACAGTTTGCAAAGGCAGATATTTGGTTTCATGGGCCTCGATGGTTAGTGAATGGTAGTTGGCCTGAACAAAAGCCACACGTCATTACGACACAAACCATAACTACCACCAGGCAGCAAGCTCAAATATCAGTCTTGGATTGTACTCGTTACTCCTCGCTCGTCAAATTAATCAATGTAACACAGAACGTGTTTCATTATCTCAGGAAAAAAGGTATAAAATACACTTTTCCTGATGCACTTATCTATTGGGTAAGACAAGCCCAGAGAGAAACTTATGGGAATAACTATGAAAATCTTCCGCATAAGTTAAAACACAATCTCGGTCTGTGGATAGACCAAGAAAATCACAACATTCTGCGTTGTGGAGGGAGACTTAAACACGCAGATATCAATCTAGATACCGTGCATCCATGGCTTTTACCAAAAAATCATTGGATCACAAGGTTGATTGTGTTGCATACACATCAACAAATCATCAAACATGGAGGAGTGTTAGACACACTCACACAAATCAGACAGCAGTACTGGATTCCTCAGGGAAGACAGTCAGTCAAATCAATCTTGAAGAATTGCATGATATGCCGAAGGTACGATGCAAGAACTTGCTCTTATCCAGGGCCACCACCCCTACCAAAGGAACGAGTGGTCCATCTACAACCTTTCGAAACGACAGGAGTAGATTATACAGGAGCAATATATCTAACAGGGACTCCAGATAAGCAACCTATCAAGGCATACATCTGTCTGTTCACCTGTGCTACCACCAGGGCAGTACATCTAGAGGTAACACCCGATATGACTGCTCAATCATTTATTCAAGCTTTCCGCAGATTCGCAGCACGCCGATCATGCCCTAAGCTGATGATTTCAGATAACGGAGCAAACTTGGTAGCTGGAGAAGCATGTCTACGGGAAATCTGTTCCCATCCTGCAGTTACTTCCACACTGGAACAGCGTCATTGCAGATGGAAATTTATCCCTCCGAGAGCCCCATGGCACGGAGGATTTTATGAACGGTTAATAGGAACTGTAAAAAGATCCTTGAGAAAATCTCTACACCGTCAGAAAATCAATCTTCAAGAACTCCAGACAGTAATCACGGAAATAGAATCAAGGGTGAATAACCGGCCGTTGACTTACTTGTCTGAGGATCCTACTCAACATGAGCCGTTAAGTCCTGCCCACCTAATGTATGGAAGACTTCTGACTCCAGTACCATCTCTAGTGGATGATGAGATCAGAGATCCCTCATATGTGGGTCAGAGCGAGTTGGTTCAGGGGTATAAGCATCTGTCTAGCATAATCCAAAAATGGAATGATGTTTGGACAAAAGAATATCTTACATCTCTACGAGAACATCACTATGGGGCCAATGTCCCACATAATATATCTAATCTCCAACCTGGCGATATTGTCTTGGTAGACAGTGATGGCCCTAGGGCTGACTGGCCATTAGGTAAAGTTGTCTCAGTCCATCCAGATAGTCAGGGGATTTTGAGAATAGTCAAAATCCTGTCTAAAGGAACAACTTCCCTGAAGACATTGGACAAACTCATCCACATGGAATCAGTGAGCCAGCTGCAGTTAGATCCTGAGAGACCTCAAGACACTCTAACTCCACAAGACCCACTGACTCCTAACAGACACAATCGTCCACAACGGACGGCAGCACAAAAGTGCAAGCAAAATTTGCACTTGTATTATCAATCCAATGGAGAGTAAATAAATACATATGGTTACTATTGTCCTAAGTATTGGACTCTGTGCCAGTTCTCTCCCTCTGGAAGATGTGGGAAATTTTTACCCACCATATCTAATAATCATCTAAGAAATGTATAATTTCTATATCATATCTAAATCATATCAAAATCATATCTAAAATGTATCAAAATCATATAATGAATCTTTAAAGATTCATTATATAGCTTGATCCTGGATGACAATGGCACCATGAACACGTACTCAACAGGGGCCCTTTTGATGCCTACGTGACTTTGTACATGATCTCTCAAGGATCCAGAAGCTTCTAGAAGGACTTCTTAATTAAAAAACTATTGGAACATTGATTCAACATCCGGTAGGATTAAAAATCGAATCCTTAATAAGATTCAGTGGTACTTTCAAATACTACTTATAATCTTTAAATCTTATATCTAATTATATTATAATCACATCTTATTTCAATAATAAGTCTAGACTGTAAAAATAATCAATCAATATTCATTGAAGGCTACCGTGCTCAGAGAGCATGGCAGGGCGATGGGGGGCGAGAAGCGCCCACGACGATGCCTCGCGGCACTCCGCGTTTGTTTACAAATGAGTGAACAAGTGACTGATCCTTAGCGAACATTACCAGCTCAAGGACACCTTATCTAACATTTTTATCGCCAGTGAATACTCTCTAGAACTGGGGGAGTACCTGGACAATATCTACAAGGAAAATCCGTGAACATTCACATAAAATAGAGTGTATAGTGGAGATCAGTGACACGGTTTCCTCCACCTTCATTCATAAACTTTTATCTCGAATCATTCTTCTGCAACTGCAGGATAATCACGTAGCAACGCTACCAGATCATCATACAGCAACGCTGTAGCAAAATATCGTGCCTAAACTCAACAAGAGAGTTAATCAGTCTGGCAAACTTGTCAGACAGGCACCCCGACTGGCAGAGAAGTATATTGAAGGTTATTTGGTGTATGATTGGCCAATTGTATGCTTGTGTAGCTTTAATATCCTATAAATCTGTCTGTTGGTTAAAAAGCGAGGCTAAGCCTCACATTTCAGTAAGTTTATTAAAATTGTAGTGTAGCTGTGAATCTTATCCAAGCACTGAACCTCATGAGTGTCCATTCTGTCAGAAAAGAATTCAGCCTCAATAAGTAAAAACCTCACAAGTGTCCACAGTCTTGGAAGAGATTCAGTCAAGCTAACTGTATAAAGTGAATATGTCTGCATATATATTTGAATATATAAATTAAGTTATCAATTGCTTGCTTAGTTATTTATAAGTTATCATATAAGTTCATTTAATTGAATATAATTTCTAGTACTAAGTTAATAGTATTAAGACTACATTTAAGGTCATTTATTATACTTTTACAATTTAATTTGTTGTTTATAGTATAAGTACATATTGGCTGTTAAGTTATGGTACTAGGTTAGACTATGTATGTTTAAATCCCTGATTTAAACAGAGCCAGTGTTCAGTCAGATAACTGAATTTATCAAATCTTATCCTTGTATAAAATACAAGCTGATGTGAGATCCCTGTCTACAGGTGGATTGGAACTTCTATCAACATAGTCATTCACCCCACCTGTCCCTTACAGCCCACAGTTTGTCATTAGGAAAAGAGGATCTAGGATTTACAACCCTAGCTAGAGATTTTAGTTGAATTAATTTGCAGACAGTAATTTTTTAATTTAGTTCAGTACAAGTCCCTGGTAGTCTCCTCTTATATCAATCCCAGCAGGTTTTTCCCACACTTATTGATGGCCCTAAACACACACTAATTGATGGCCCTAAACACACTAATTGATGGCCCTAAACACACACTTATTGATGGCCCTAAACACACTAATTGATGGCCCTAAACACACACTTATTGATGGCCCTAAACACACACTAATTGATGGCCCTAAACACACTAATTGATGGCCCTAAACACACACTTATTGATGGCCCTAAACACACACTAATTGATGGTCCTAAACACACACTAATTGATGGCCCTAAACACACTAATTGATGGCCCTAAACACACACTTATTGATGGCCCTAAACACACTAATTGATGGCCCTAAACACACTAATTGATGGCCCTAAACACACTAATTGATGGCCCTAAACACACTAATTGATGGCCCTAAACACACTAATTGATGGCCCTAAACACACACTTATTGATGGCCCTAAACACACACTAATTGATGGCCCTAAACACACACTTATTGATGGCCCTAAACACACACTAATTGATGGCCCTAAACACACTAATTGATGGCCCTAAACACACTAATTGATGGCCCTAAACAAACAGTAACCTGTGCTAGCAGCGTGGCTGTACTTGTTAACCTTAGATGTTATTCAATGTATTATGAAGGGGGGACTTGATAAGTTACGTATGTAATGATGGGAAAACAATGAAAATAGTATAATGATATGGCAGATGGTGAACTGTACATTGTACAGGAAAATGTAATGAGCACGCCAATGTGATTAATATATGTGTACAAAACAGGAAGTATAATGAGAACAGTACATTAAATATTTTGAGTAAAAGGCAATAGGAAATATTGAGTACAATAAGTTCCCTTATTGAGTATAGTAAGGGAACACTATGATAATAATACAACGAATACAATGAGTAAAGTATATGGAATATGATGAGTAAAGGGAATACAATGAATGTTACATTGAATACAACAAGTACTTCACAGATGAATTGAAGAGTGAAATACAGAGAATGAATACAGTACTAGAAATATAATGAGTAACTTATAGGACACAGTGAGAATGGAATATAATGAGAAATGCCTGCAAAGATAATGAGTATTGCATAAGGAATATAATGAGCAAAGTTTATGGAATATTATGAGTACACCAGATATAAATAACATTAGTAAAGAACGAGTAAAGAAAAGAGAGTAAAATTATCATAGTATTCATTATTTAAGGAGCAGATAATATAGAACATAATGAATACACAATAAAATAATGAGTGCAGTTTTCGAATATAACTAGCCAAATACTGGGAATATAATAACAATAATATAAAAAACAATGTTATGTCGACGAGGAGTCACAATAACGTGGCTGAAATATGTTGACCAAACCACAAACTAGAAAGTGAAGGGACGACGACGTTTCGGTCCGTCCTGGACCATTCTCAAGTCGATTGTGAGACTTGAGAATGGTCCAGGACGGACCGAAACGTCGTCGTCCCTTCACTTTCTAATGTGTGGTTTGGTCAACAATGTTATGTCCCCCGAGTCATATGGGTAAGGTTCATGCGCGTTACAGTCGTAATTATTAGTAACTGCGGCCTTGCAATTATCAATTGTCTAGGGGTGAAAATCAACGACTGTTTCACAAACACATCAATATACTTCATGAAGGGGGTAACAAAGAAACAAACATAGACATAAAATATACACAGTGCAGCCAAGAACCACCAGAAATATTCAACCACAATAATATGGTAACGTAGTATCTATAAGCACTGACCACTAACTTAAACTATACAAGAATATATGGGTATGCAAGTAATGGTCTATCCAGATAATTAGCTATGTTAACTGAAGTAAAACAGGCAATTTTGACTTACCTCACGATCACAGGTCCGACCTAGTCAGCTACACCTTCATGACTGGCACGCCAGACCAGGGGCCAGATTCACGTAGCAGTTACGCAAACACTTACGAACCTGTACATCTTTTCTCAATCTTTGGCGGCTTTGTTTACAATTATTAAACAGTTAGTGAGCTCCGAAGCACCAGGAGGCTGTTTATAACAATAACAACAGTTGATTGGGAATTTGTCATGCTTGTAAACTGTTTAATAAATGTAAACAAAGCCGTCAAAGATTGAGGAAAGATGTACACGTTCGTAAGTACATGCGTAACTGCTTCGTGAATCTGGCCCAACATAATTATTAACAATAGTAAATACAATTATCACTAATAAGATGTAATTTAACAAATTTGTACATACAAGAACAAAGAATAATTAATTAACTTCTGGGGTTTAATCATGGACGCTAAGCTGGTACAATGCGCGCATCAGTGAAGACTCCATATATATGGCCATTCCCCTCACCGGGAGCCGGTGGCTGAGCGGACAGAACACTAGACGCGTGATCCTGTGGTCCCGGGTTCGATCCCGGGTGCCGGAGAGAAACGATGGGCAGAGTTTCTTTCACCCTGATGCTCCTGTTACCTAGCAGTAAATAGGTACCTGGGAGTTAGTCAGCTGTCACGGGCTGCTTCCTAGGGGTGGAGGCCTGGTCAAGGACATGGACGCGGGGATACTAAAAAGCCCCGAAATCATCTCAAGATAACCTCAAGATAACCTCCCTGGGGCGCCACTGTCCCCACCCACATGAATAAACATGCATTAACATCAAAGAAATATATCATACCACGATATCATATATCATATATCATATCATAACACGACAGCATTATACAGTAAACTAAATCAACTCTCGGGAAAACAACAGAACATAATGTCAGCCCCCAAATAACTGAAGAATGAACTTAGTAACATTAAGACTTTATCGTGATGTCAGAATCAAGTATTGTTGATTCGTAACAAACCGGGAGAATAAAGATATAAATATAGGCAATATAACTCACAAAGTACAATGATTATAATGAGTACATCCCAGGAGTTACAAATCATGGAATAATATGCGGTTAAAACATATAATGATCTTGAACGAACGAAAGTAATTAGCTAAAAATTTGAATTTTATGACGACTGTACATGAAATACAATGAGTACAATACAGGAAATATAATAAGTACAAAACGGAATACAATGATTACAATACAGGAAATACAATGAGTGCAAAACGGAATACAATAATCACAATTCCGGAAATTTAATGATAACAGTACAGACAATATTTGTTCTACAATTCATGCCATATTCAGAGTATAATAAATATGATGAGTATTGTGAAGTTTATTTAGGGAGAACAATTCAGGGAAATATAATGAGTAAAGCAAATGGAATACAATCAGAAAAGTGCAGATATTGAATTGAGCATAGTGCTGAAAATATAATGGATTCATTATATAATATATAACGAATTCAATATATGTTATATAATGAGCACAATGCACGGAATATGATGAACACAGGACCATAACAATAACATGTAGAGTTCAGTAGATGTCATTTGAACTGTAAAGGACAACATCTCAAGAAAAATTTGTTAGGTATATCTTGAGGTTATCTTGAGATGATTTCGGGGCTTTTAGTGTCCCCGCGGCCCGGTCCTCGACCAGGCCTCCACCCCCAGGAAGCAGCCCGTGACAGCTGACTAACACCCAGGTACCTATTTTACTGCTAGGTAGCAGGGGCATAGGGTGAAAGAAACTCTGCCCATTGTTTCTCGCCGGCGCCCGGGTTCGAACCCGGGACCACAGGATCACAAATCCAGCGTGCTGTCTGCTCGGCCGACCGGCTCAAAGAATATAATGATTACATTATATATTTAGTACATTATAGTTAACATAATGAGTGCTGTAGAGGGAATATCATAGAGTCAATTACCTAAAATATAATAAGTACAATTCCTGGTAATATAATGCGCACACAGATTATAATGAGCACAGTATTCTCAAAATAATGAAAAAAAAAATCATTAAAATAATGAATATACTCAAAACAATGTTGAGTATAGTACTATAAGGGAGAAAGCGCCAAGCCATTACGACTATATAGAACTTGAAAACGGTTAAGGATAAGGATTAGGGATGGGACACGGGGAAAGGAATGGGGCCCAACCACTTGGACGGTCGGGGATTGAACGCCGACCTGCATGAAGCGAGACCGTCGCTCTACCGTCCAACCCAAGTGGTTGGGCACGTAACAAGGAATATAATGAGTACGTAACGAAATATAATGAGAACAGTTCACGAAATATAACACGTGATTATTATAAACACAGTTCCGAGAATATAATGAAAACGAGTAGGGAAATATAATGAGTACAGTTCAGTTATAATGTGTGAAATACAGGAAATGTGATGAATTAATTTTGTTTCAATATAATGACGATACAGTAGGGAATATAATGAGTTACAGCACAGGAAGTATATAGTGTATAATAAGGCAAATAAGATTTAATTAATGCTCGAAATATAATGTGTACAGTACCCGGAATTTTTAGCTCAATACAATATATAATGAGCAGAAAATGACATAATGAGCACATTATAGTTAAAAATAAAGATTTCGAGCAGAATATAATGAGTACAATTTAGAGAATACAAAGAATACTCGACAGTAAATTTAATAAGCACAGTCCAGGGAATTTAATAAGCACAGTCCAGGGAATTTAATAAGCACAGTCCAGAGGAATTTAATAAGTACAGTCCAGGGAATTTAATGAGTACAGTCCAGGGAATTTAATGAGTACAGTCCAGGGATTTTAATAAGCACAGTCCAGAGGAATTTAATAAGCACAGTCCAGGGGATTTAATAAGATGTTCAAACAAAGAGTGAAGTACATGAAATATTACGAGTATAATATATGGAATATAATTAGTACAATGCAGAGAATATGATGAGAACGGTACTGCGATTACATTGATAACACTGTAGTTAATATAATGAGTACAACAAACGCAATGCAATTACAATACATGTAATCTAATAAGTACAAAGTATGGAAAGTAATGAGTACAGTTCATGAAATATAATGAGCACAATGCTGGAAATATACTGAGTACAGTAAATGGAATATATAGAATTAAGTACATAGAATATAACGAATGCAGTACAGAATAAAATTAGTACAGTATAGGGAATATAATGAATACAGTACTGGGTATATAATTTATATAGTGCAGATAATATAACTGATATAGTGCAGAGAATATAATGAATATAGTGCAGAGAATATAATGGATATAGTGCAGAGAATATAATGGATATAGTGCAGAGAATATAATGGATATAGTGCAGAGAATATAATGGATATAGTGCAGAGAATATAATGGATATAGTGCAGAGAATATAATGGATATAGTGCAGAGAATATAATGGATATAGTGCAGAGAATATAATGGATATAGTGCAGAGAATATAATGGATGTAGTGCAGAGAATATAATAGATATAGTGCACAGAATATAATGGATATAGTGCAGAGAATATAATGGATATAATGCAGAGAAAATAATACATTCAGAACAGAGAATATCTATCTATACCAATATTAGAGAACGTCTGTCTGTCTGTTCAAAGTTGGAGATCAGATGCTTGGGGCTAGTGTCACCGAAAATGACAGAGGGAATGGTCAGGGGTACGGGATGAACATAGGCTAGTCGGCATTGTCATAAGTCAAAAGAGAACAGCATGCGACGGTCACATTCAGACCCCCACGCCGATTTGTCGCACTACCCACTACTATACCTACGAAAATGTTTGGAAAAAAAAACAGATTTTCTTCCTATAGAAATTACCAATATTATTCATTGATCTCGGGAACATTATCATAAATTTCCAGCTATATAAACTAAAGGTCATAATCCCATAAAACACATAAATTCTATTCTGTAGTTCCCCCTCCAACAGAAGACCAAATTGGAAACGGGGGAACTATTATATTCTGTGTGAATGGCATTTAATATAATATTAACGGAAATAATGACACTTACTCTTATTATGCTATTAGTAATATTGTAGGGATGAGGGTGTGAGGGGCGGCCAGAGATGAGTGGGTGATGGTGTGAGGGGGCGGCCAGAGATGAGTGGGTGATGGTGTGAGGGGGCGGCCAGAGATGAGTGGGTGATGGTGTGAGGGGGCGGCCAGAGATGAGTGGGTGATGGTGTGAGGGGGCGGCCAGAGATGAGTGGGTGATGGTGTGAGGGGGCGGCCAGAGATGAGTGGGTGATGGTGTGAGGGGGCGGCCAGAGATGAGTGGGTGATGGTGTGAGGGGGCGGCCAGAGATGAGTGGGTGATGGTGTGAGGGGGCGGCCAGAGATGAGTGGGTGATGGTGTGAGGGGGCGGCCAGAGATGAGTGGGTGATGGTGTGAGGGGGCGGCCAGAGATGAGTGGGGGAGGGTATGAGGGGGCGGCCAGAGATGAGTGGGTGTGGGGGCGGCCAGAGATGAGTGGGTGAGGGTGTGAGGGGGCGGCCAGAGATGAGTGGGGGAGGGTATGAGGGGGCGGCCAGAGATGAGTGGGTGTGGGGGCGGCCAGAGATGAGTGGGTGAGGGTGTGAGGGGGCGGCCAGAGATGAGTGGGTGTGGGGGCGGCCAGAGATGAGTGGGTGTGGGGGCGGCCAGAGATGAGTGGGTGAGGGGGCGGCCAGAGATGAGTGGGTGAGGGGGCGGCCAGAGATGAGTGGGTGAGGGTGTGAGGGGGCTGCCAGAGATGAGTGGGTGAGGGGGCGGCCAGAGATGAGTGGGTGAGGGTGTGAGGGGGCGGCCAGAGATGAGTGGGTGAGGGTGTGTGGGGGCGGCCAGGGATGAGTGGATGAGGGTGTGAGGGGGCGGCCAGAGATGAGTGGGTGAGGGTGTGAGGGGGCGGCCAGGTATGAGTGGGTGAGGGTGTGAGGGGGCGGCCAGGTATGAGTGGGGTGTGGGTGTGAGGGGGCGGCCAGAGATGAGTGGATGAGGGTGTAGCTTACAGTGATCTACCATCCGTCACTTCACACAGGGAATTCCCGTAAGGGTAGTTTGACTTAGCACAAATCGAAGTTTAATTAATAACAATGAATGCGCTAACTGAAAAGCTTTCAGACTCGGGGGCCTCGGTGTTCGCACAACACAAATTTCTGTACCAGCGTTCCTGTCCTCTTCATTGGCATCTGGCAACCTGGTGAGGAAAATCCTCCCTGATTACCGAGGTCAACAGACTAGGGGTAGAAGATCCTAGCTTTACGGTCTGCACCACCATTTTTTTTTTTTAAATACAGGGAGGGAGTACCACCTCTGGCTGGAAGAAGGGGGACCCATAGGCTCAGAGGAAACCACGCAACACATTAGAGGGAATGTTTAGATCCCCTCCAATACAGTTTCTCTGTGCTTTTCTCCTACCACCCCCTTCCTTTTGTGT
The DNA here is from genome assembly GCF_040958095.1 of Procambarus clarkii. Taxonomy (NCBI): domain Eukaryota; kingdom Metazoa; phylum Arthropoda; class Malacostraca; order Decapoda; family Cambaridae; genus Procambarus; species Procambarus clarkii. The sequence continues at coordinate 9,544,328 of NC_091237.1, read as the reverse complement.
TTTTTGTGCTTTATTATGTATTTAATGGTTACAAAATATACAGTGGTTGATACAAAGAGTGCTTAAAGGTTATGAATCTCTTGAAAAACACGACAATGGAAAACATTGGCAAATGTCACAGACGGGTTCGATCATTGATGCAAGTCAAACACTTCTTCGAATTCCTCTGAAGTTGGACTAGTGCCCAAGACGCAACAGGCATTCCCCCTCTGAATCGCAACACTGAGGCGCTGGAACAAAAAACTTTTTGCTCTCTGGTCTTTTGTAGCGCTGATCAATTTGTCTCCCAATTCCTTCAGGAACTTCAATGCACATTTTCCCCACGATCCGAGGGTCTCCGAGCCGATCGGAACAAAGCTGTAACAGTGTGCCAGACCTCTGTATTTGATAATTTTCTGCGATTCCCTGAAAGAAGCAGCGCCACTCCCTTCACGTGCGCTGTAGTGGAGGTAGGTACTGGCCAGTGTGGCAGCGCACGTGTAGTCCCACACCACTAGCTTACCATCTTTCCAAGGAAGCAAGGTGACCCCATCTGGGCGCTTCTGAGGGTCGTTAGGTCTGAATATGTGTGGTTCTCTTTGTGCCGGGCAGCGGGATGTGGCGAGGCTCCTCTTGATGATGTCGTTGACTTCTTCATGTCTTGCAATCTTACCCTGTGATATACGACATACCAGACCATGACGACCATATTGGTCTGCCATCGCAGTTCCACAGATGCACCTATGTTCGGTGAGGATGGAGGCGGCAAGGCGAAGGGCAACTCCAATGTGGAGAGCATCATGATTGAGGCGAGTTCCCAGGGCTGCATTGGGCACAGCAAATAAAAAATCCCCGGCATGAGGGTGTTGTTACCGCTAGGAGACGGGCTTTCTTTTCACCATATGAGTTTTCAATCATTGTTGTGGCAGTCTTTTCCATTATGGGGCTATCCCAGTGGGCCTGCTTGTTTTCTTTTGGGGCTTGTGGTCGGGGTAGAGGGTGTGCGATGTTGTCTCATTGTCTGACTGCTTCGATGAACGTTTGATCATGCGTTCCCGCTGTCTCTCTCATACGCTCTGGTAGGATCTGCCCTACCAATTCGTGGCTGCTGTACATGAGGATAAGAATGCTGGAAGTGCTACCTCAGTTGCCTTTCGTATGCCTATCCCCCCAAATCTCACTGGTAGTGTTGCTTGGTCCCACTGACTGTCATCTAAATCTAGGTTAAGCGCCTTCCTGAATATTGACCTGAGGAGCTCATCATATTGATTTAGAAGTGGGTTGCCAAAAGTGGGAGCACACCTTAAGAAGTATGTTAGCCTGGGCAAGGTAAGGCACTTTGTGAGAAGGTAGAGGGCATCGTGGGAGTCCAAGTCCCCTATTCTCGCTTCCATCCTCTTTAGGTCGTTAAACTTTTCGTCAAGGACTGCAGCAATGGCATTGTGGCCCAGAGGTGCTCCAAGTAGTATGCTGTGGGTGGGTCTAATGACTGAGGCTTCTGGTAAAACTTATTTCACTGGTCTAATGATATATATATATATTATATATATATATATATATATATATATATATATATATATATATATATATATATATATATATATATATATATATATACACATCTTTAGAACACTTTCCCACCAGGAGACTCGAACCCTAGCCAGCACAGAAGCCTTCCAGCAACTGGCATAACAGGTACGCCTTAACCCTCTGCACCACCGCTCAGACCCTTAAAAGAGATGGTAATTTCGGAGTATTTAAATCCCCCAAAGATCAACACCTCCCAAGAGCACCAGAGCAAGTGAGGGGTCATTTAGACGTTAATTTCATCAAGTCCCTGTTAATATGGGAAGACACAGTGTCTCTGCTTAAGGCACAACTCTCCTAAACACGAGAGTTAAGTATACAACTTTAGAACACTTTCCCACCAGGAGACTCGAACCCTAGCCAGCACAGAAGCCTTCCAGCAACTGGCATAACAGGTACGCCTTAACCCTCTGCACCACCGCTCAGACCCTTAAAAGAGATGGTAATTTCGGAGTATTTAAATCCCCCAAAGATCAACACCTCCCAAGAGCACCAGAGCAAGTGAGGGGTCATTTAGACGTTAATTTCATCAAGTCCCTGTTAATATGGGAAGACACAGTGTCTCTGCTTAAGGCACAACTCTCCTAAACACGAGAGTTAAGTATACAACTTTAGAACACTTTCCCACCAGGAGACTCGAACCCTAGCCAGCACAGAAGCCTTCCAGCAACTGGCATAACAGGTACGCCTTAACCCTCTGCACCACCGCTCAGACCCTTAAAAGAGATGGTAATTTCGGAGTATTTAAATCCCCCAAAGATCAACACCTCCCAAGAGCACCAGAGCAAGTGAGGGGTCATTTAGACATTAATTTCATCAAGTCCCTGTTAATATGGGAAGACACAGTGTCTCTGCTTAAGGCACAACTCTCCTAAGGCACTTAACTCTCGTGTTTAGGAGAGTTGTGCCTTAAGCAGAGACACTGTGTCTTCCCATATTAACAGGGACTTGATGAAATTAACGTCTAAATGACCCCTCACTTGCTCTGGTGCTCTTGGGAGGTGTTGATCTTTGGGGGATTTAAATACTCCGAAATTACCATCTCTTTTAAGGGTCTGAGCGGTGGTGCAGAGGGTTAAGGCGTACCTGTTATGCCAGTTGCTGGAAGGCTTCTGTGCTGGCTAGGGTTCGAGTCTCCTGGTGGGAAAGTGTTCTAAAGTTGTATACTTAACTCTCGTGTTTAGGAGAGTTGTGCCTTAGGCATATATATACATATATATATATATACATATATATATATATATATATATATATATATATATATATATATATATATATATATATATATATATAATATATATATATATATCATTAGACCAGTGAAATAAGTTTTACCAGAAGCCTCAGTCATTAGACCCACCCACAGCACACCCATATTATATATATATATATATATATATATATATATATATATATATATATATATATATATATATATATATATATATATTTATATATATAATAAATACATTATACAACATTCACACCCCCACAAGAATATGAGACTGCTAGTCAGCCATCATGTCCAAAATAGACTGTGCGTAGAGAACTCGAGGGAACCAGCTGTCTAACTGTCCCCTAGGCAGACAAGTCTTGTGTCTCTTGACGGGCTGTATCATAAATTCTTCAGTACCTGTGTGCACGGATATGTGTCTCCAAAACTAAGGTTACATCTGAGGGATCTTATTCACATTGTTACTGGATGGTTCTTCATGTGTTTTATTCACTCCATCACGTTAGGTACAGGGTATATAATGATGAAACTTCTGGTAGTTTAGTGAGAAATGTACAGGAATGATAATGAACTCATTATATTCCCAGGTCCCCTACTCATTATATATCCCCATACTGATTTTGGAGGCATGAGACACAGTGTGTCAGTAGGGCGCCCGTGAATGACATGAATTATCTCGAGACATTGAAGTGTTACGGAGACAAGAAACATAGTTTTTTGTCACAGGAGTGTATACAAACGCAGTGATCAAGTGTATAGTGAGCTCCTACAGCGGGAGATCAATTAAAAAAAGTAAGGTTGAGTGGCAAGATCAATGTGTACCGTGGGGACAGTTTAGCCAGGACCTACGATTGCCTTGCCGAGTAATGTGCTGTGAAGCGGATTATAGCATACGTAGTGATCGATCCCCCAAAGTGTGTGCACCGTTTATGAACTTATACTATGTTGCACATAGTGGCTGACGATCAGTGAGGAAGATAGCAACGAATAGTATACCAGGAACACGTGGAGACAACCAGGAGCACGTGGAGACAACCAGGAACACGTGGTGACAACCTGGAACACGTGGAGACAACCAGGAACACGTGGAGACAACCAGGAACACGTGGAGACAACCAGGAACACGTGGAGACAACCAGGAACACGTGGAGACAACCAGGAGCACGTGGAGACAACCAGGAACACGTGGAGAAAACCAGGAACACGTGGAGACAACCAGGAGCACGTGGAGACAACCAGGAACACGTGGAGACAACCAGGAACACGTGGAGACAACCAGGAACACGTGGTGACAACTAGGAACACGTGGAGACAACCAGGAACACGTGGAGACAACCAGGAACACGTGGTGACAACCAGGAACACGTGGAGACAACCAGGAACACGTGGAGACAACCAGGAACACGTGGAGACAACCAGGAACACGTGGAGACAACCAGGAACACGTGGAGACAACCAGGAACACGTGGAGACAACCAGGAACACGTGGAGACAACCAGGAACACGTGGAGACAACCAGGAACACGTGGAGACAACCAGGAACACGTGGAGACAACCAGGAGCACGTGGTGACAACATTGATGACAGCAGCAGGAAGGGACAGACGACCCAACCCCGTCATATGGACAGCACATCAATCTCGCCTGGTATGTGCTTGCTCGGGGTGAGCTGATGGTAGGTACCCTCTCTAGGTCATCAATAAGGTGTACAGAATGACTTAAGATAATTAATTTATATTATATCTGAGATATTAAGACTTACAGTTCCGGGTGGCTCATTCCGGGTACAGGTTCTTGACACTTCCACGTGACACAGTCCTGGTGACCGTCAATACCTCCTCTCACCCCACCCATCCCACCAACTCCCCACGCCTCACACTCTCCGAAAACACACCCTCCCCCTCCCCGCATGCACAACCCCCTCCCCACCCCCCGCACGAGCGCACACGCACTCACGCACACACGCAATACACACACACACACACACACACACACACACACACACACACACACACACACACACACACACACACACACACACACACACACACACAACCTTCTGGGCAATAGAGCCCAGTAGGCTCAGGAATCTGTACACCAGTTGATTGACAGTTGAGAGGTGGGACCAAAGAGCCAGAGCTCAACCCCCGCAAGCACAAATAGGTGAGTTGGTGAGTACACGCCTCTCTTCAAGAGGCAGAGAGAGAAAAAGACTTGGGGGTTGACATCACGCCGGACCTGTCCCCTGAAGCTCATATCAAGAGGATAACATCAGCGGCATATGCCAGGTTGGCTAACATAAGAACGGCCTTTAGAAACTTGTGTAAGGAATCTTTCAGAACTTTGTATACCACATATGTCAGACCAATCCTAGAGTATGCATGTCCAGCATGGAGTCCATGTCTAGTCAAGCATAAGACCAAACTGGAAAAGGTTCAAAGGTCTTATGCCACCAGACTAGTATCCGAACTGAGGGGTATGAGCTACGATGAGAGACTATGGGAATTAAAGACGCGTCCCTGGAAGATAGAAGAGTTAGAGTGGATATGATCACCACATAAAATATTCTCAGAGGAATTAATAGGGTAGATAAGGACAGGCTATTTAACACAAGGGGGCACAGGCACTAGAGGACACAGGTGGAAATTGAGTGCCCAAATGAGTCATAGAGACGTAAGAAAGAAATTTTCAGGGTCAGAGTAGTAGACAAATGGAATGCATTAGGAAGTGATGTGGTGCAGGCTGACTCCATACACAGCTTTAAGTGTAGATATGATAGAGCCCAGTAGGCTCAGGAACCTGTACATTAGTTGATGGACAGTTGAGAGGCAGGACCAAAGAGCCAGAGCTCAACCCCCGCAAGCACAACTAGGTAAGTACACACACGCACACACACACACATACACACATACACACACACACACACACACACACACACACACACACACACACACACACACACACACACACACATACATTTTGGGTAGAGGTTGACGCTTACAGGATTTCGTGACACACGCACGCCCACGTACGTATGCACGCACGCACACGCAAAAACACACACACACACACACAAACGTTCAGTCAGGAAAGAAAGGATTAACACCTTTTGTGGAAAGAGGTAAGACCCCACTATACTCCACCCCCTCTCTTACCCCCCATCTGACCTGAACCGGCCATGATCGCCATCAACGCCCCCCCCCCAACCCCCAGTCCCCCGCATCCCCCTTACACATACTCTCCCCTCTCTCTCTCTCTCTCTCTCTCTCTCTCTCTCTCTCTCTCTCTCTCTCTCTCTCCCACCCCACTCTGCCCTTCTGACAAATCCTATCATGGCACAACTTGGAACAGGGTCAAGCATGACAGCCAGAGGCAACAGGGGAACAGGGAAAAGTCAAGGTGACGAAATGAAGGAAATGTTCGCCCAGTTTCTGGAGGACATCAAGAGTGAGATGCAGGAAATGAAGAATGAAATAAGCAACCTAAAAATAGAGCTGACAGCAAAGGAGGAGATTAGAGCCATCAAAGAGAACAGTATCGATGCTGAGACTCAGATAACCACCCAGGGAGAAGGTGGTAATAGTACTTTGGAAGAGAATACCACATTAAAAGCAACATTTGCAGAAATGCTAAAAAAACAATAACTCTGAAGTAATATCTGCAGTGATGGAGGTGGCCATGAAAGCAGCCACCTCACAGGAAGCAGCACGCTCCACTAGCCAGCTGCTGGAAAGGAAAAGATCAGTGGTAGCTGTGGGTATTAAAGAGCAGGAAGGCTCTAATAGGAAAGAGTGGGATGATAAGGACAAAGTGGCAGTGAATGAAATACTGAAAGCACTAAACATGGAAGGGGCTGAGCATAGAATTGAGAAGGTTTTCAGGTTAGGCTGGTACAAAAAATACCGAGCCCGTGTGTTAATTAAAGATAGTGTTTGCAAACGAGAACACAGGAGATGATTCTAACAAAAAAAAAAAAAAAAGGCACCTGCAACATGTGAGAGAATTCAAAAAAAGTATTCCTCCAGAGGGACATGACGAGGGAGGAGAGGGCCATGGAGGCAGAAGCAAGGAAGAAGCGCAGGGCGAGAGGGGAAAACCAGGAAACCACAGCTCTCAACACATCACCCCCAGAGGCGAGAGGGAAACCCACAACCAGCTACCCAGTAACACCAGCGGGGAGGGCAACCCCATCACCCTCCTCTGCATAGAAAACCCCCCTTTCCTGTAACCTGTAGTTCAGTGGCAAGTGGCACTTGCCACTTGTTTTCTGGGTCTCACTGAAGGTGGCTGCCCCACCTCCCTCAACTGTGCTGTAAGGTAGAAGGTATCAGTGAATGTAGACGTACACGTGTAATCCCATACGACTTGTTTATCTTCCCTTCATGGCTGCAGGGTGACTCCATCTGGGCGTTTTTGGCTGTTGTCAGGTCTGCACAACTGAGGTTCTCTTTGTGCTGGACACCCAGCTATAGCCAAACTTCTCTTGATGATGTCATTGACTGCTTCATGTCTGGCAATCTTTCCCTGTTACTTACGACAGATGAGACCATGGCTGCCGTATTGGTTTGCCTGTGCATAGCTGCAAATACACCGGTGTTCGGTGGAGATAGGGGTGGCAAGGCACAGGGCAAAACCAATACTTAGGGCCTGATGGGCCTGGCGGGTGTCCAAGGTGGAATTAGGGACTGCCATCAGAAAGTCCCTGACATTGGGGCTTGCACAGCCAGAAGACACGCTATGTCCTTCCCAGAAGTTGCCTCCAGCAATGCTGTGGCGATATTCTCCACTATGGGGCTATCCCATTTAGCCTGTTTGCAGTCGTTTGGAAAAGTTGGTCGAGGGTGAGAGTTGGCAAGAGTGTCCCACTGACCGGCTCCTTCTGCAAATTTGGGATCATGAATCCCAATGGAGTCTCTTAGGTATTCTTGTAGTATTTCATTCACTAATTCACCTATAAAGCCTGTAAAGTACCCCTGATGGCGTGCGTCTTAAATAGCCTCTGACAACCAAGTCCAGCTCCTGGCCTGCACGGGTGGCTTAGCCTCTAGGCCTGGCGGAACTGCTTCTACCAAAAGGAGAAGGGGCGAAGGCGGGTCTCTGGCGCCTTAAAACCAGTTGCTTCGGGCAGATGGGACTCGTTAGCCTGGAAAGGCAGCTCATCTAGGGGAAGGAAAACCCCGAATTCAAACCTCTGCTGTCTTGTGGCTAATCCCACTCATGGGAAAGACTTCGGGAGTCAACCCTGAGGAAAAATCCAGAGTCGGAGGCTCCCTAAGGCAGTTTGTGGCTGTTTACAGCTACATTCTGGCAACTCCTACGACGACACTGGTGCCAAGCGTATCGGCGCCTGCCCTTCCCTTGGATCACATCGGTGGCGTGGAGAGGGTGGATCTACTGCATGGGCAACAGCTGATCCTCCATAATTACTGCCCAGGCCTGTGCCCTGGAGAGGACACTTCAGCATCGCCTTGGCGATGGCTCAACACGGGAAGTGACAGATACCAGTGATAAGCCTACCACTCAATTGGTGTAGAGTAAGGCGCCAGGGGTTGCTTCCGTCAGTGGGAGAAATCATCCGATTTTATAGGACAGCTACCGCCCACCTCAAGCTGGCCAGCCCCCAGCCAATAAGGTGCTGTCCCGCCATGGTCCGCCTGCTCCACTGGGTGCGTGGGACTTAGGCCACAATCCAATAAGCGGATCGTCAACCCATCCACCAGGCAAAAGAAAACAAACACAGAGCCACCCAGCTCTCCAACTGGGCACATGGAATGTAAGGACCATGACACCGGGTCTCTCGGAAGATCTACTGGAAGTGAACGACACCCGCAACACAGCTGTGATCAACAATGAACTGCGCAGGCTCCAGATGGACATAGTCGCCCTGAAGGAGACACGTCTGCCCGCAATCAGCAGCATACGGGAGAAGGACTTTACCTTCTTCTGGCAGGGCAAACTACCAGAAGAGATAAGGGAGCATTGCGTTGGCTTTGCCATCAGGAACAGGTTGTTAGGGTCCATAGTACCGCCTATTGAGGGGTTTGCAAGGATCATCAAACTTCAGCTTCATACAGCAGTAGGAATGGTCAGCCTCATCAATGCCTATGCACCAACACTAACCTCCTCTACCGAAGCAAAGGACAAGTTCTATGATGACCTCGGCCTAGCTCTCAGAGACATACCTCAACAAGAGCCAGTCTTCCTCCTGGGAGATTTTAATGCAAGAGTTGGTTCTGATCACAGCTCTTGGCCTTCCTGCCTGGGCCAGTTTGGATTTGGGAAGATGAATGAGAGTAGGCAGCGCCTCCTGGAGTTCTGTTACCGTCATGATCTCTGCATCACCAATTCCTTCTTCGACACCAAGCCCCAGCATAAGGTTTCCTGGAGACATCCCAGGTCTAAGCATTGGCACCAACTCGACCTGGTGCTTACGGGGCGTAACAATCTGTGAAATGTCAAACTGACGCGCAGCTTCCAGAGCGCAGATTGCGACACCGACCACTCTCTCGTCGTTTGCAGAGTAAAGTTCCAGCTCCGGAAAATCCACAGAGCAAAGAAGGAGGGAAGACCATGCATTAACGTAAACAAGACCCGTGACCTTCACAAGGTGGAGGAATTCACTGCGGCTCTGGTAAATGCCCTTCCTGTACCACCCTGCGATAACGCAAGTGAGAGGTGGTTACATCTCAGGGGCACTATTTTCAACACTGCCATGTCCACCTTCGGTAAGAGGCAGAACAAGTCAACAGATTCTTTCGAGGTCAGTGCAGAGGAACTGTTACCCCTCGTAGAGGAAAAGAGACGAGCTCTCTCATCCTACAAGAACCTGCCCTCAAAAAGGAACCTACAGGCCCTCCGTACTGCCCGCAGTAGAGTTCAACAAACTGCGAGGCATTGTGCTAACGATTACTGGCTTCGACTCTGTTCCAGCATCCAGACTGCGGCCACTGTCGGCAACATAAGAGGCATGTACGAAGGGATCAAACAGGCAACAGGCCCTACACAAAAACGGACGGCTCCTCTAAAGTCAACCGCTGGAGAGATCATTAAAGACCGTGATCAACAGATGAATCGCTGGGTGGAACATTACTCCGAACTCTACTCCAGAGAGAACTTGGTCAGCATAGAGGCATCGGATGCAATTGAATGCCTGCCCATCATAGAAAAACTTGATCTTGAACCAACTGTGGAAGAAGTTGAGAAAGCAGTGGATTCACTTTCCTCAGGGAAGGCCCCAGGAGACGACGGGATTCCACCTGAAGTTCTCAAGTGCACTCGTGGAACACTTAAATCTGAGCTTCATGAACTTCTGTGCCAGTGCTGGAGGGAGGGCTCGGTGCCACAAGACATGAGAGATGCAAACATCATCACTCTCTACAAAAATAAAGGTGACAGAAGCGATGTAAACAACTATCGCAGCATATCCCTCCTCAGCGTCGTTGGCAAACTCTTTGCTAGGGTCGTTTTGGTCAGGCTTCAGATTCTTGCTGAAAGAGTGTACCCCGAGTCACAGTGTGGTTTCCGAGCAGAGAGGACGACCACTGACATGGTGTTCTTCCTGAGACAGCTTCAAGAAAAGTGCAGAGAGCAGAGAAAAACCTTGTACATTGCCTTCATTGACCTTACAAAGGCCTTCGACCTCGTGAGTAGGGACGGACACTTCAAGATCTTGGCCAAAATTGGCTGTCCACCCATCCTACTCAGCATGATACAATCGTTCCACAAGGACATGAAGGGGACAGTCGTGTACGACGGCTCAACTTCTGAACTATTCAACATTGACACTAGTGTTAAACAGGGGTGTGTTCTTGCTCCAACCCTGTTCGGCATCTTCTTCGCGATCCTCGTCAAGCATGCCTTTGGAACAACCACAGAAGGCATCTATCTCCGTACAAGATCTGATGGAAAGGTCTATAATCTATCCAGACTCCGAGCAAAGACAAAAGTACAGATGCGAATCCTCAGGGAGTTCCTCTTTGCCGACGACGCAGCGATCACCACACACACAGCAGAAGGCCTGCAGCAGCTACTCAACCACTTTGCCGCAGCCTGTTACGCATTCGTGCTGACAATCAGCCTGAAGAAGACACAGGTGATGGGACAAGATGTCAATGAGCTACCCTGTATAAATATAGCAGACTATGTGCTGGAGGCAGTTCACGAGTTTGTGTATCTGGGCTCCACAATCTCAGATACCCTTTCCCTGGACACTGAGCTCAACAGGCGTATTGGAAGGCCGCAACAACACTGGCCAGGCTCACAAAGCGCGTTTGGGAAAATGCCAAACTGATAGAGCACACCAAGGCACAAGTCTACATGGCATGTGTGGTGAGTACACTTCTCTACTGCTCGGAACCCTGGACCCTGCGCTCTCGCCAGGAGAGACGACTTAATACCTTTCACATGTGGAACCTGAGACGCATCCTTGACATCACGTGGAAAAACCACGTCACCAACATCACAGTACTCGAGAGAACAGGAGTCCCTTCAACGTTCACTCTCCTGAAACAGACACACATGCGATGGCTGGGACAAGTCACATGCATGGTCGATGGCCGCATACCGAAGGACCTCTTGTATGGAGAACTGGCATCAGGAAGGAGACCCACCGGAAGACCTCAGCTGCGTTTCAAAGATGCCTGCAAACGCGACCTCAAGCAGATGAACATCGACATCAACACTTGGGAGGTAGCAGCAGCGGACAGATCTGCCTGGAGATGTAAAGTGCAGAAGGGACTCCAGCAATTCGAGGATGAACTGAAGAGGCAGGCGGAGGATAATAGATTTCAGAGGTCTAGACCACTGTCAGACGCACCCGCTTCGGCGTTTATCTGCACTCGCTGCAGTTGAGACTGCCATTCTCAGGTTGGCCTTCACAGCCACAGCAGACGCTGCATCCAACTAGACTACAACAACTAGACACCCAGGGCACAACTCCATAACCTCACAGGATTGACGGATGCCTACTACTACTAATTCACCTATAGCACTGGTCGAGGATAAGAATGCCGGCAATGCTAACTGTGTCGCCTTGCGCATACCTATACCACCGAGTCTAACTGGGTGTGTTGCTTGGTCCCATTGGTCGTCTTGCAGGGAGAGGTTTAACACTTTCACAGTTATTGACCTTAGGAGTGAGTCATATTCTGTTAATTTTGGGCTGTCGAAGGAGGGAGCATACCTGCGGAAATAGGTCAGTCTGGGCAAAGCCAGGCACCTTGCGAGGAGATACAAAGTATCGTAAGCATACAAAGCCCCATTCTTTCCATACAAGCATACAAGCTTTTCTTCGAGGACTACTTCAATGGCGCTCGACCCCAGAGGTGCCCCTAGCAGCACACTGTTGGTGGGATCGATCTCTGGGGCTTCTGGCTATATGGTTCGTACTGCATCTATGATTGGTTGGCTGGATGAGATGATTTCACACTTTGATGTGTTTAGGGTCAATCCTCTCCCTAAGATTTCACTAGCTGATGATCTCCTGTGTCCCTGCCAGGGTGCCATCGTCCAGGAGCCAGATGTTGAGTTGATGAGTGGACAACCTGCTTGTGACCTCTTTAGCAGCCATGCAGAAAAGGAAAGAGGAAAGTGGGTCTCCCTGCTGGACACCTTCTGCGGAAACAACTTTGTGTTACCCGGTCGGCTGAGCGGACAGCACTCTGGACTTGTGATCCTGTGGTCCTGGGTTCAATCCCAGGCGCCGGCGAGAAACAATGGGCAGAGTTTCTTTCACCCTATGCCCCTGTTACCTACCAGTAAAATAGGTACCTGGGTATTAGTCAGCTGTCACGGGCTGCTTCCTGGGGGTGGAGGCCTGGTCGAGGACCGGGCCGCGGTGACACTAAAAGCCCTGAAATCATCTCAAGATAACCTCAAGATACCCAAACAACAGTGTCGATCATATGTTAACAGTGTTAACATATGCCAAGTACTGAAAGCGGCAGTGAGTCACATTTTGCACAAACTCCCCTGCAGTTTTCAACATATCCCAAACATCCCAATTTCGAGGCCTGAGCCATATTTTGGAGCCAAATTCTGGCTCTCTGCACGTATTCGCAGTTTGAAATTACGACTTTTTTATACCCAACATATGCCAAGTACTGAACGCGGCATTTGGTCACATTTGTCCCAAACCTCCCTGCAGTTTTCAAAATATCCCAAACATCCCAATTTTGAGGCCTGAGCCATTTTTTGGACCCAAATTCAGGCTCTCTGCACGTATTCGCAGTTTGAAATTACGACTTTTTTATACCCAACATATGTGAAGTACTGAAAGTGGCGTTTGGTCAAATTTCTCCCTAACCCCCCTGCAGTTTTCAAAATATCCCAAACATCCCAATTTCGAGGCCTGAGCAATATTTTGGAGCCAAATTCTGGCTCTCTGCACGTATTCGCAGTTTGAAATTGCGACTTTTTATACCCAACATATGCCAAGTACTTAAAGCAGCAGTGAGTCACATTTTGCACAAACTCCTCTGCAGTTTTCAAAATATCCCAATTTCGAGGCAGGAGCCATATTTTGGAGCCAAATTCTGGCTCTCTGCCTGTATTCGCAGTTTGATATTACGACTTTTTATACCCAACATATGCCAAGTACTGAAAGCGGCAGTGAGTCACATTTTGCACAAACTCCCCTGCAGTTTTCAAAATATCCCAATTTCGAGGCAGGAGCCATATTTTGGAGCCAAATTCTGGCTCTCTGCACGTATTCGCAGTTTGAAATTATGACTTTTTATACCCAACATATGCCAAGTACTGAAAGCGGTGTTTGGTCAAATTTGTATCAAACCCCCCTGCAGTTTTCAAAATATCCCAAACATCCCAATTTCGAGGCCTGAACCATATTTTGGAGCCAAATTCTGGCTCTCTGCACGTATTCGCCGTTTGAAATTACGACTTTTTATACCCAACATACGCCAAGTACTGAAAGCGGAGTTTGATCACATTTGTCCCAAACCCCCCTGCAGTTTTCAAAATATCCCCAACATCCCAATTTCGAGGTCTGAGCCATATTTTTGAGCCAAATTCTGGCTCTCTGCACGTAATCGCAGTTTGATATTACGAATTTTATACCCAACATATGCCAAATACTGAAACCGGCAGAGAGTCACATTTTGCACAAACTCCAATGCAGTTTTCAAAATATCCTAAACATTCCAATTTCGAGGCCTGAGCCATATTTTGGAGCCAAATTCTGGCTCTCTGCACGTATTCGCAGTTTGAAATTACGACTTTTTTATACCCAACATATGCGAAGTACTGAAAGCGGCATTTGGTCATATTTGTCCCTAACCCCCTTGCAGTTTTCAAAATATCCCAAACATCCCAATTTCGAGGCCTGAGCAATATTTTGGAGCCAAATTCTGGCTCTCTGCACGTATTCGCAGTTTGAAATTACGACTTTTTATTCCCAACATATGCCAAGTATTGAAAGCGGCAGTGAGTCACATTTTGTATAAACCCCCCCTGCAATTTTCAAAATATCCAAAATATCCCAATTTCGAGGCCTGAGCCATATTTTGGAGCCAAATTTCGGCTCTCTGCACGTATTCGCAGTTTGAAATTACAACTTTTTTATACCCAACATATGCCAAGTATTGAAAGCGGCGTTTGGTCCCATTTGTCCCAAACCACCCTGCAGTTTTCAAAATATCCTAAACATTCCAATTTCGAGGCCTGAGCCATATTTTGGAGCCAAATTCTGGCTCTCTGCACGTATTCGCAGTATGAAATTACGACTTTTTATACCCAACATATGCCAAGTCCTGAAAGCGGTGTTTGGTCAAATTTGTATCAAACCACCCTGCAGTTTTCAAAATATCCTAAACATTCCAATTTCGAGGCCTGAGCCATATTTTGGAGCCATATTCTGGCTCTCTGCACGTTTTCGCAGTTTGAAATTACGACTTTTTTATACCCAACATATGCGAAGTACTGAAAGCGGCGTTTGGTCATATTTGTCCCTAACCCCCTTGCAGTTTTCAAAATATCCCAAACATCCTAATTTCGAGGCCTGAGCAATATTTTGGAGCCAATTTCTGGCTCACTGCACGTTTTCGCAGTTTGAAATTACGACTTTTTATACCCAACACATGCCAAGTCCTGAAAGCGGCAGCAAGTCACATTTTGGACAAACTCCCCTGCAGTTTTCGAAATATCCCAAATATCCCAATTTCGAGGCCTGAGCCATATTTTAGAGCAAAATTCTGGCTCTCTGCACATATTCGCAGTTTGAAATTACGACTTTTTATACCCAACATATGCCAAGTACTGAAAGGGGCAGTGAGTCACATTTTGTACAAACCCCCCCTGCAGTTTTCAAAATATAAAAAAATATCCCAATTTCGAGGCCTGAGCAATTTTTTGGACCCAAATTCAGGCTCTCTGCACGTATTCGCAGTTTAAAATTACGAGTTTTTATACCAAACATATGCCAAGTACTGAAAGCGGCGTTTGGTCAAATTTGTCCCTAACCCCCCTGCAGTTTTCAAAATATCCCAAACATCCCAATTTCGAGGCCATAGCCATATTTTAGAGCCAAATTCTGGCTCTCTGCACGTATTCGCAGTTTGAAATTGCGACTTTTTATACCCAACATATGCCAAGTACTTAAAGCAGCAGTGAGTCATTTTGCACAAACTCCTCTGCAGTTTTCAAAATATCCCAATTTCGAGGCAGGAGCCATATTTTGGAGCCAAATTCTGGCTCTCTGCCTGTATTCGCAGTTTGATATTACGACTTTTTATACCCAACATATGCCAAGTACTGAAAGCGGCAGTGAGTCACATTTTGCACAAACTCCCCTGCAGTTTTCAAAATATCCCAATTTCGAGGCAGGAGCCATATTTTGGAGCCAAATTCTGGCTCTCTGCACGTATTCGCAGATTGAAATTATGACTTTTTATACCCAACATATGCCAAGTACTGAAAGCGGTGTTTGGTCAAATTTGTATCAAACCACCCTGCAGTTTTCAAAATATCCTAAACATTCAAATTTCGAGGCCTGAGCCATATTTTGGAGCCATATTCTGGCTCTCTGCACGTTTTCGCAGTTTGAAATTACGACTTTTTTATACCCAACATATGCGAAGTACTGAAAGCGGCGTTTGGTCATATTTGTCCCTAACCCCCTTGCAGTTTTCAAAATATCCCAAACATCCTAATTTCGAGGCCTGAGCAATATTTTGGAGCCAATTTCTGGCTCACTGCACGTTTTCGCAGTTTGAAATTACGACTTTTTATACCCAACACATGCCAAGTCCTGAAAGCGGCAGCAAGTCACATTTTGGACAAACTCCCCTGCAGTTTTCGAAATATCCCAAATATCCCAATTTCGAGGCCTGAGCCATATTTTAGAGCAAAATTCTGGCTCTCTGCACATATTCGCAGTTTGAAATTACGACTTTTTATACCCAACATATGCCAAGTACTGAAAGGGGCAGTGAGTCACATTTTGTACAAACCCCCCCTGCAGTTTTCAAAATATAAAAAATATCCCAATTTCGAGGCCTGAGCAATTTTTTGGACCCAAATTCAGGCTCTCTGCACGTATTCGCAGTTTAAAATTACGAGTTTTTATACCAAACATATGCCAAGTACTGAAAGCGGCGTTTGGTCAAATTTGTCCCTAACCCCCCTGCAGTTTTCAAAATATCCCAAACATTCCAATTTCGAGGCCATAGCCATATTTTAGAGCCAAATTCTGGCTCTCTGCACGTATTCGCAGTTTGAAATTGCGACTTTTTATACCCAACATATGCCAAGTACTTAAAGCAGCAGTGAGTCACATTTTGCACAAACTCCTCTGCAGTTTTCAAAATATCCCAATTTCGAGGCAGGAGCCATATTTTGGAGCCAAATTCTGGCTCTCTGCCTGTATTCGCAGTTTGATATTACGACTTTTTATACCCAACATATGCCAAGTACTGAAAGCGGCAGTGAGTCACATTTTGCACAAACTCCCCTGCAGTTTTCAAAATATCCCAATTTCGAGGCAGGAGCCATATTTTGGAGCCAAATTCTGGCTCTCTGCACGTATTCGCAGATTGAAATTATGACTTTTTATACCCAACATATGCCAAGTACTGAAAGCGGTGTTTGGTCAAATTTGTATCAAACCCCCCTGCAGTTTTCAAAATATCCCAAACATCCCAATTTCGAGGCCTGAACCATATTTTGGAGCCAAATTCTGGCTCTCTGCACGTATTCGCCGTTTGAAATTACGACTTTTTATACCCAACATACGCCAATTACTGAAAGCGGAGTTTGATCACATTTGTCCCAAACCCCCCTGCAGTTTTCAAAATATCCCCAACATCCCAATTTCGAGGTCTGAGCCATATTTTTGAGCCAAATTCTGGCTCTCTGCACGTAATCGCAGTTTGATATTACGAATTTTATACCCAACATATGCCAAATACTGAAACCGGCAGAGAGTCACATTTTGCACAAACTCCAATGCAGTTTTCAAAATATCCTAAACATTCCAATTTCGAGGCCTGAGCCATATTTTGGAGCCAAATTCTGGCTCTCTGCACGTATTCGCAGTTTGAAATTACGACTTTTTTATACCCAACATATGCGAAGTACTGAAAGCGGCATTTGGTCATATTTGTCCCTAACCCCCTTGCAGTTTTCAAAATATCCCAAACATCCCAATTTCGAGGCCTGAGCAATATTTTGGAGCCAAATTCTGGCTCTCTGCACGTATTCGCAGTTTGAAATTACGACTTTTTATTCCCAACATATGCCAAGTATTGAAAGCGGCAGTGAGTCACATTTTGTATAAACCCCCCCTGCAATTTTCAAAATATCCAAAATATCCCAATTTCGAGGCCTGAGCCATATTTTGGAGCCAAATTTCGGCTCTCTGCACGTATTCGCAGTTTGAAATTACAACTTTTTTATACCCAACATATGCCAAGTATTGAAAGCGGCGTTTGGTCCCATTTGTCCCAAACCACCCTGCAGTTTTCAAAATATCCTAAACATTCCAATTTCGAGGCCTGAGCCATATTTTGGAGCCAAATTCTGGCTCTCTGCACGTATTCGCAGTATGAAATTACGACTTTTTATACCCAACATATGCCAAGTCCTGAAAGCGGTGTTTGGTCAAATTTGTATCAAACCCCCCTGCAGTTTTCAAAATATCCTAAACATTCAAATTTCGAGGCCTGAGCCATATTTTGGAGCCATATTCTGGCTCTCTGCACGTTTTCGCAGTTTGAAATTACGACTTTTTTATACCCAACATATGCGAAGTACTGAAAGCGGCGTTTGGTCATATTTGTCCCTAACCCCCTTGCAGTTTTCAAAATATCCCAAACATCCTAATTTCGAGGCCTGAGCAATATTTTGGAGCCAATTTCTGGCTCACTGCACGTTTTCGCAGTTTGAAATTACGACTTTTTATACCCAACACATGCCAAGTCCTGAAAGCGGCAGCAAGTCACATTTTGGACAAACTCCCCTGCAGTTTTCGAAATATCCCAAATATCCCAATTTCGAGGCCTGAGCCATATTTTAGAGCAAAATTCTGGCTCTCTGCACATATTCGCAGTTTGAAATTACGACTTTTTATACCCAACATATGCCAAGTACTGAAAGGGGCAGTGAGTCACATTTTGTACAAACCCCCCCTGCAGTTTTCAAAATATAAAAAATATCCCAATTTCGAGGCCTGAGCAATTTTTTGGACCCAAATTCAGGCTCTCTGCACGTATTCGCAGTTTAAAATTACGAGTTTTTATACCAAACATATGCCAAGTACTGAAAGCGGCGTTTGGTCAAATTTGTCCCTAACCCCCCTGCAGTTTTCAAAATATCCCAAACATCCCAATTTCGAGGCCATAGCCATATTTTGGAGCCAAATTCTGGCTCTCTGCACGTATTCGCAGTTTGAAATTACGAATTTTAATACCCAACATATGCCAAGTATTGAAAGCGGCAGTGAGTCACATTTTGTATAAACCCCCCCCTGCAGTTTTCAAAATATCCAAAATATCCCAATTTCGAGGCCTGAGCCATATTTTGGAGCCAAATTCCGGCTCTCTGCACGTATTCGCAGTTTGAAATTACAAATTTTTTATACCCAACATATGCCAAGTACTGAAAGCGGCGTTTGGTCACATTTGTCCCAAACCACCCTGCAATTTTCAAAATATCCAAAACATCCCAATTTTGAGGCCTGAGCCATTTTTTGGACCCAAATTTAGGCTCTCTGCACGTATTCGCAGTTTGAAATTACGAGTTTTTATACCCAACATATGCCAAGTACTGAAAGCGGCGTTTGGTCAAATTTGTCCCTAACCCCCCTGCAGTTTTCAAAATATCCCAAACATCCCAATTTCGAGGCCATAGCCATATTTTGGAGCCAAATTCTGGCTCTCTGCATGTATTCGCAGTTTGATATTACGATTTTTTATACCCAACATATGCCAAGTCCTAAAAGCGGCAGTGAGTCACATTTTGCACAAACTCCTCTGTAATTTTTGAAATATCCCAAATATCCCAATTTCGAGGCCTGAGCCATATTTTGGAGCCAAATTCTGGCTCTCTGCACGTATTCGCAGTTTGAAATTACGACTTTTTATACCCAACATATGCCAAGTATTGAAAGCGGCAGTGAGTCACATTTTGTATAAACCCCCCCCTGCAGTTTTCAAAATATCCAAAATATCCCAATTTCGAGGCCTGAGCCATATTTTGGAGCCAAATTCCGGCTCTCTGCACGTATTCGCAGTTTGAAATTACAACTTTTTTATACCCAACATATGCCAAGTACTGAAAGCGGCGTTTGGTCACATTTGTCCCAAACCACCCTGCAGTTTTCAAAGTATCCAAAACATCCCAATTTCGAGGCCTGAGCCATTTTTTGGACCCAAATTTAGGCTCTCTGCACGTATTCGCAGTTTGAAATTACGAGTTTTTATACCCAACATATCCCAGCAAACACAAATCATCTACACAACGTTCGCCTATCTCTTCCCATAGGTGTGGGAATGATTTGCATTGAGAATGGTGCAGGAGAGCCTTTGAGAAACTTTTACTCAAAAAATCCAAACACAAAGGTTTAATTATAAATTGTTTTTCTACAATTATTTTCTTCCAAATGTAAAACAAATAGTTTTTACATGTTTAAATATAAAATTTATGGTGTTTTTTTGTAAAATTCATTAATAAATTGTGAATGATATATATTGGCTGAGTGAAACCTTTAAAATCCATTTAGTTATAATATGAACAGAAAAAAGTAGTTTTCCTAATTTTCTAAAAATCGCTCTTTTTAACACAATTTGACTCCTTATGCATTCCACTAAACACTAATATCATGTTTAAATATATAATTTATGTATTATTCCCTAAGATAATTTATATAAATTATAAAAGTTGCTGGAAAGTGGTGAGAAAGAATCTGAAAACGTTTTGTTGTCTTATATTGGCGTGTTCTTATTAACTAGAGTGAGTAAGAGTGAGCGAGAGTGGGTAAGAGTGAGTAAGAGTGACTGAAGGTGAGTGAGAGTGCCAGAGAGTGTGTAAGTGTGAGTAAGAGTGAGTATAAGTAAGAGTGACTGAGAGTGAGTAAGAGTGACAGAGTGAGTAAGAGTGAGAGTAAGGGTGACAGAATGAGTAAGAGTGAGAGTAAAGTGATTGAGAGTAAGGGTGAGTATGAGAGTAAGAGTGATTGAGAGTTAGTGAGAGTAAGAGTGATTGAGAGTAAGAGTGATTGAGAGTAAGAGTGATTGAGAGTAAGAGTGATTGAGAGTAAGAGTGATTGGGAGTAAGAGTGATTGAGAGTAAGAGTGATTGGGAGTAAGAGTGATTGGGAGTAGGAGTGATTGGGAGTAAGAGTAAGAGTGAGAGTAAGAATGAGAATAAGAGTGATTGAGAGTAAGAGTGAGTAAGAGTAAGAATGAGAGTAAGAGTGATTGAGAGTAAGAGTGATTGAGAGTAAGAGTGATTGAGAGTAAGAGTGATTGGGAGTAAGAGTGATTGGGAGTAAGAGTAAGAGTGAGAGTAAGAATGAGAATAAGAGTGATTGAGAGTAAGAGTGATTGGGAGTAAGAGTAAGAATGAGAGTAGGAGTGATTGAGAGTAGGAGTGATTGGGAGTAGGAGTGATTGGGAGTAAGAGTGATTGAGAGTAAGAGTAATTGAGAGTAAGAGTATGAGAGTAAGAGTGAGAGAGTGAGTATGAATGGGTAAGGGTGACTGAGAGTGAGTAAGAATGACAGAGTAAGAGTGACAGAGAGTAAGAGTGACAGAGTAAGAGTGACAGAGAGTAAGAGTGACAGAGTAAGAGTGACAGAGAGTAAGAGTGACAGAGTAAGAGTGACAGAGTAAGAGTGACAGAGTAAGAGTGACAGAGAGTAAGAGTGACAGAGAGTAAGAGTGACAGAGTAAGAGTGACAGAGTAAGAGTGACAGAGAGTAAGAGTGACAGAGAGTAAGAGTGACAGAGAGTAAGAGTGACAGAGAGTAAGAGTGACAGAGAGTAAGAGTGACAGAGTAAGAGTGACAGAGTAAGAGTGACAGAGAGTAAGAGTGACAGAGTAAGAGTGACAGAGTAAGAGTGACAGAGAGTAAGAGTGACAGAGAGTAAGAGTGACAGAGAGTAAGAGTGACAGAGAGTAAGAGTGACAGAGAGTAAGAGTGACAGAGTAAGAGTGACAGAGAGTAAGAGTGACAGAGAGTAAGAGTGACAGAGAGTAAGAGTGACAGAGAGTAAGAGTGACAGAGAGTAGGAGTGACAGAGTAAGAGTGACAGAGAGTAAGAGTGACAGAGAGTAAGAGTGACAGAGTGTAAGAGTGACAGAGAGTAAGAGTGACAGAGAGTAAGAGTGACAGAGAGTAAGAGTGACAGAGTGTAAGAGTGACAGAGAGTAAGAGTGACAGAGAGTAAGAGTGACAGAGAGTAAGAGTGACAGAGTAAGAGAGTGAGAGTGATTATGAGAGAGTTAAGAGTGTGAGGTGTGAGAGGGTATAGCAGGCCAGGGAGGCAGGATGTGTGGTCACAGGCGAGGCCTAGGCCTCGTGATCTCTAATGTTGGTTTTTATATATATGTGGGATTTTTTGTCCTGTTTCAAATTATAATTATTTAGCAGGAATGTAATAAGATATTGCACAGTATTAATGTGACAATAATATATGCATTATTTCCTTGATAATCAAACTTGTTGTTCAAAGATAATATACAATCTTTGAAGGAAACATTTTGAGAGCGCGAGCTGGCAACACTGGGCTGGTGGGTGAGAGAGACATATGGTTAGTTTTGCTCAGACCTTCAGTGGTGAAGGGTGTGTCCCAGCTGGCCGCCACCAGCTGCCACCCGCCGCCCACCACCAGCCGCCACCCGCCACCACCCACCGCCACCCACCACCAGCCGCCACCCGCCGCCACCCACCACCAGCCGCCACCCGCCGCCACCCACCACCAGCCGCCACCCGCCGCCACCCACCACCAGCCGCCACCCGCCGCCACCCACCACCAGCCGCCACCCGCCGCCACCCACCACCAGCCGCCACCCACCACCAGCTGCCACCCACCACCACCCGCCACCACCCACCGTCAGCCGCCACCCGCCACCACCCACCGTCAGCCGCCACCCGCCACCACCCACCACCAGCCGCCACCCGCCACCACCCACCACCAGCCGCCACCCGCCACCACCCACCGCCACCAGCCACCGCCACCCACCACCGCCACTCACCACCCGCCGCCACCACCCACCACCAGCCGCCAGCCGCCACCCACCGCCAGCCGCCACCCACCACCAGCCGCCACCCGCCACCAGCCACCGCCACCCACCACCGCCACTCACCACCCGCCGCCACCACCCACCACCCGCCGCCACCCACCACCCGCCGCCACCCACCACCAGCCGCCACCCGCCACCACCCACCACCACCCGCCACCAGCCACCGCCACCCACCACCGCCACTCACCACCCGCCGCCACCACCCACCACCACCCGCCACCAGCCACCGCCACCCACCACCGCCACCACCCACCACCACCACCCACCACCACCACCCACCACCACCAGCCGCCGCCGCCACCACCACCCGCCACCACCACCCACCACCACCGCCGCCACCACCCATCACCGCCGTCGCCACCACCACCCATCACCGCCGTCGCCACCACCACCCACCACCACCGCCGCCGCCACCAGCCATCACCGCCGCCGCCGCCACCACCCACCACAGCCGCCGCCGACACCACCGCCACCACCCACCACAGCCGGCACCACCACCCACCACAGCCGGCACCACCACCCACCACCACCACCACCACCCACCACCGCCGCCGCCACCACCAGCCGCCACCAGCCGCCACCAGCCGCCACCACCACCACCACCACCAGCCGCCATCACCGCCACCAGCCGCCATCACCGCCACCAGCTGCCACCACCACCAGCTGCCACCACCACCAGCCGCCATCACCGCCACCAGCTGTCACCACCACCAGCCGCCACCACCAGCCGCCACCACCGCCACCTGCCACCAGCCGCCGCCCGTTGCCACAGTCGCCACCGCAAGCCGCCACCGCCAGCCGCCACCAGCCCCCCCCACCGCCGATCGTCACCACCCACCACAGCCGCCGCCGCCCGCCACCGCCCGCCACCGCCCACCACAGCCGCCACCACCCACCACCCGCCGCCACCACCCACCACCACCCGCTGCCACCACCCACCACCACCAGCCGCCGCCGCCACCCACCACCACCCACCACCACCGCCGCCACCACCCACCACCACCAGCCGCCGCCGCCACCACCACCCACCACCACCACCACCACCCACCACCCACCACCACCGCCGCCACCACCACCCACCACCACCGCCGCCACCACCACCCACCACCACCGCCGCCACCACCGCCAGCCGCCACCACTCATCACAGACGCCGCCACCCGCCACCGCCCGCCACCAACGCCAGACACAGCCGCCAGTGTCCGCCACCGCCGCCACCGCCGCCACTGTCCGCCACCGCCACCACTGTCCGCCACCGCCACCACTGTCTGCCACCGCCACCACTGTCCGCCCGCCGCCACCACTGTCCGCCCGCCGCCTCCACTGTCCGCCCGCCGCCTCCACTGTCCGCCCGCCGCCTCCACTGTCCGCCCGCCGCCTCCACTGTCCGCCCGCCGCCGCCACTGTCCGCCCGCCGCCGCCACTGTCCGCCCGCCGCCGCCACTGTCCGCCCGCCGCCTCCACTGTCCGCCCGCCGCCTCCACTGTCCGCCCGCCGCCTCCACTGTCCGCCCACCGCCGCCTCTGTTCGCCCGCCGCCGCCACTGTCCGCCCGCCGCCGCCACTGTCCGCCCGCCGCCGCCACTGTCCGCCCGCCGCCACTGTCCACCACCGCCGCCACGGTCCGCCCGCCGCCACTATCCGCCACAGCCGCCACTGTCCGCCCGCCGCCACTGTCCTCCCGCCGCCGCCCTGTCCGCCCGCCGCCACTATCCGCCACCACCGCCACTGTCCGCCCGCCGCCACTGTCCGCCCGCCGCCACTGTCTGCCCGCCGCCACTATCCGCCACCGCCGCCACTGTCCGCCCGACGCCACTGTCCGCCCGCCGCCACTGTCCGCCCGCCGCCACTGTCCGCCCGCCGCCACTGTCCGCCCGCCGCCACTATCCGCCCGCCGCCACTATCCGCCACCGCCGCTACTGTCCGCCTGCCGCCACTGTCCGCCCGCCGCCACTATCCGCCACCGCCGCCACTGTCCGCCACAGCCGCCACTCTCTGCCGTACAGCCTCCCCTCTCTCCGTTAGTAAATAATTATAATTGTTAGTAAATAATAAAAGAAATATAAATTATTAGATTTTTTTTACCCTTAAATTGGTTTTAATATTTAAATTGAAAATAATAATATAATATAAAATATAATAAAAATAATATAATATAAAATATAATTTAATTTCAAGAAATTTAACTTTAAACACAAAGATGTGAAAAGGGTTCAGATTATTGGCTCAAACCTTTCATAAGAGATTCATATTGGTATATGAATGGATTATGAATGACTCATGTTAGGAGTGTAAAGTTGCCACAACATCTCAAATTAGTGTTAGATACATATGTCTTGGTTATAAGTTTTGGAAACCTATTTAAGTCCACACACAATATCGTATCTGATACGATAAAACAAACGTTTCCAATACTTTCAAATACTTTCCAGATATGTTGTGGCAACCTAAAATTGTTTGCTGGGATGCCAAGTACTGAAAGCGGCGTTTGGTCAACTTTGTCCCTGACCCCCTGCAGTTTTAAAAAATATCCTAAACTTCCCAATTTCGAGGCCTGAGTCATACTTTGGAGCCAAATTCTGGCTCTCTGCACCTATTCGCAGTTTGAAATTACGAATTTTTATACCCAACATATGCCAAGTACTGAAAGCGGCGTTTGGTCACATTTGTCCCTAACCCCCCTGCAGTTTTCAAAATATCCCAAACATCCCAATTTCGAGGCCTGAGCCATATTTTGGACCCAAATTCTGGCTCTCTGCACGTATTCGCAGTTTGAAATTACAACTTTTTTTTACCCAGCATATGCCAAGTACTGAAAGCAGCGTTTGGTCACATTTGTCCCAAACCACCCTGCAGTTTTCAAAATATCCCAAACATCCCAATTTCGAGGCCTGAGCCATATTTTGGACCCAAATTCAGGCTCTCTGCCCGTATTCGCAGTTTGAAATTACGACTTTTTATACCCAACATATGCCAAGTACTGAAAGCGGCGTTTGGTCAAATTTGTCCCAAACCCCCCTGCAGTTTTAAAAAAAATTCCTAAACATCCCAATTTCGAGGCAGGAGCCAAATTTTGGAGCCAAATTCTGGCTCTCTGCACGTATTCCCAGTTTGAATTTACGACCATTTTATACACAACATATGAAAAGTGCTGAAAGCGGCGTTTGGTCAAATTTGTCCCTACCCCTCTGCAGTTTTCAAAATATCCCAAACATCCCAATTTCGAGGCCATAGCAATATTTTGGAGCCAAATTCTGGCTCTCTGCACGTATTCGCAGTTTGAAATTACGACTTTTTATACCCAACATATGCCAAGTATTGAAAGCGGCAGTGAGTCACATTTTGTATAAACCCCCCCTGCAGTTTTCAAAATATCCAAAATATCCCAATTTCGAGGCCTGAGCCATATTTTGGAGCCAAATTCCGGCTCTCTGCACGTATTCGCAGTTTGAAATTACAAATTTTTTATACCCAACATATGCCAAGTACTGAAAGCGGCGTTTGGTCACATTTGTCCCAAACCACCCTGCAGTTTTCAAAGTATCCAAAACATCCCAATTTCGAGGCCTGAGCCATTTTTTGGACCCAAATTTAGGCTCTCTGCACGTATTCGCAGTTTGAAATTACGAGTTTTTATACCCAACATATGCCAAGTACTGAAAGCGGCGTTTGGTCAACTTTGTCCCTGACCCCCTGCAGTTTTAAAAAATATCCTAAACTTCCCAATTTCGAGGCCTGAGCCATATTTTGGAGCCAAATTCTGGCTCTCTGCACCTATTCGCAGTTTGAAATTACGAATTTTTATACCCAACATATGCCAAGTACTGAAAGCGGCGTTTGGTCACATTTGTCCCTAACCCCCCTGCAGTTTTCAAAATATCCCAAACATCCCAATTTCGAGGCCTGAGCCATATTTTGGAGCGAAATTATGGCTCTCTGCATGTATTCACAGTTTGATATTACGACTTTTTATACCCAACATATGCCGAGTCCTGAAAGCGGCAGTGAATCACATTTTGCACAAACTCCCCTGCAGTTTTTGAAATATCCCAAATATTCCAATTTCGAGGCCTGAGCCATATTTTGGAGCCAAATTCTGGCTCTCTGCACGTATTCGCTGTTTGAAATTACGACTTTTTATACCCAACATATGCCCAGTATTGAAAGCGACAGTGAGTCACATTTTGTATAAACCCCCCCTGCAGTTTTCAAAATATCCAAAATATCCCAATTTCGAGGCCTGAGCCATATTTTGGAGCCAAATTCCGGCTCTCTGCACGTATTAACAGTTTGAAATTACAACTTTTTTATACCCAACATATGCCAAGTACTGAAAGCGGCGTTTGGTCACATTTGTCCCAAACCACCCTGCAGTTTTCAAAATATCCCAAACATCCCAATTTCGAGGCCTGAGCCATATTTTGGACCCAAATTCAGGCTCTCTGCCCGTATTCGCAGTTTGAAATTACGACTTTTTATACCCAACATATGCCAAGTACTGAAAGCGGCGTTTGGTCAAATTTGTCCCAAACCCCCCTGCAGTTTTAAAAAAAATTCCTAAACATCCCAATTTCGAGGCAGGAGCCAAATTTTGGAGCCAAATTCTGGCTCTCTGCACGTATTCCCAGTTTGAATTTACGACCATTTTATACCCAACATATGCCGAGTCCTGAAAGCGGCAGTGAATCACATTTTGCACAAACTCCACTTCAGTTTTTGAAATATCCCAAATATCCCAATTTCGAGGCCTGAGCCATATTTTGGAGCCAAATTCAGGCTCTCTGCACGTATTCGCAGAATGAAATTACGACTTTTTATACCCAACATATGCCAAGTACTGAAAGCGGCAGTGAGTCACATTTTGCGTTTGGTCAAATTTGTCCCAAACCCCCCTGCAGTTTTCAAAATATCCCGAATATTCCCATTTTGAGGCATCAGCCATATTTTGGAGCCAAATTCTGGCTCTCTGCACATATTCGCAGTTTGAAATTACGACTTTTTATACCCAACATATGCCAAGTACTGAAAGCGGCGTTTGATCACATTTGTTCCAAACCCCCCTGCAGTTTTCAAAATATCCCAAACATCCCAATTTCGAGGCCTGAGCCATATTTTGGATCCAAATTCAGGCTCTCTGCATGTATTCGCAGTATGAAATTACGACTTTTTATACCCAACATATGCCAAGTACTGAAAGCGGCGTTTGATCACCTTTGTCCCAAACCCTGCTGCAGTTTTCAAAATATCCCAAACATCCCAATTTGGAGGCCTGAGCCATATTTTGGATCCAAATTCAGGCTCTCTCCACGTATTCGCAGTATGAAATTACGACTTTTTATACCCAACATATGCCAAGTACTGAGAGCGGCAGTGAGTCGCATTTTGCACAAACTCCCCTGCAGTTTTCGAAATATCCAAAATATCTCAATTTCGAGGCCTGAGCCATATTTTGGAGCCAAATTCTGGCTCTCTGCACGTATTCGCAGTTTGAAATTACTACTTTTAATTCCCAACATATGCCAAGTATTGAAAGCGGCAGTGAGTCACATTTTGTATAAACTCCTCCTGCAGTTTTCAAAATATCCAAAATATCCCAATTTCGAGGCCTGAGCCATATTTTGGAGCCAAATCCGGCTCTCTGCACGAATTCGCAGTTTGAAATTACAACTTTTTTATACCCAACATATGCCAAGTACTGAAAGCGGCGTTTGGTCACATTAGTCCCAAACCCCCCTGCAGTTTTAAAAAAATTTCCTAAACATCCCAATTTCGAGGCCTGAGCCATATTTTGGAGCCAAATTCTGGCTCTCTGCACGTATTCGCAGTGTGAATTTACGACTTTTTTATACGCAACATATGCCAAGTGCTGAAAGCGGCGTTTGGTCAAAAATGTCCCTAACCACCCTGCAGTTTTCAAAATATCCCCAACATCTCAATTTCGAGGTCATAGCAATATTTTAGAGCCAAATTCTGGCTCTCTGCACGTTTTTGCAGTTTGAAATTACGACTTTTTATACCCAACATATGCCAAGTATTAAAAGCGGCAGTGAGTCACATTTTGTATAAACCCCCCTGCAGTTTTCAAAATATTTAAAATATCCCAATTTCGAGGCCTAAGCCATATTTTGGAGCCAAATTCCGGCTCTCTGCACGTATTCGCAGCTTGAAATTACAACTTTTTTATACCCAACATATGCCAAGTACTGAAAGCGGCGTTTGGTCACATTTGTCCCAAACCACCCTGCATTTTTCGAAATATCCCAAATATCCCAATTTTGAGGCCTGAGCCATTTTTTGGACCCAAATTCAGGCTCTCTGCACGTGTTCGCAGTTTGAAATTACGAGATTTTATACCCAACATATGCCAAGTACTGAAAGCGGCGTTTGGTCATATTTGTCCCTAACCACCCTGCAGTTTTCAAAATGTCCCAAACATCCCAATTTCGAGGCCATAACAATATTTTGGAGCCAAATTCTGGCTCTCTGCACGTTTTTGCAGTTTGAAATTACGACTTTTTATACCCAACACATTCCAAGTCCTGAAAGCGGCCTTTGGTCACATTTGTCCCAAACCACCCTGCAGTTTAAAAAAATATCCTATACATCCCAATTTCGAGGCCTGAGCTATATTTTGGAGCCAAATTCTTGCTCTCTGCACGTATTCGCAGTTTGAAATTACAACTTTTTTATACCCAACATATGCCAAGTACTGAAATGGCAGTGAGTCACATTTTGCACAAACTCCCCTGAAGTTTTCAAAATATCCCTATTTCGAGGCAGGAGCCATATTTTGGAGCCAAGTTCTGGCTCTCTGCACGTATTCGCAATTTGAAATTACGACTTTTTTATACCCAACATATGCCAAGTGCTGAAATGGCAGTGAGTCACATTTTGCACAAACTCCCCTGAAGTTTTCAAAATATCCCTATTTCGAGGCAGGAGCCATATTTTGGAGCCAAGTTCTGGCTCTCTGCACGTATTCGCAATTTGAAATTACGACTTTTTTATACCCAACATATGCCAAGTGCTGAAATGGCAGTGAGTCACATTTTGCACAAACCCCCCTGAAGTTTTGAAAATATCCCAATTTCGAGGCAGGAGCCATATTTTGGAGCCAAATTCTGGCTCTCTGCAAGTATTCGCAGTTTGAAATTACGACTTTTTATACCCAACATATGCCAAGTACTGAAAGTGGCGTTTGGTCACATTTGTCCCAAACCTCCTTGCAGTTTTCAAAATATCCCAAACATCCCAATTTCGAGGCCTGAGACATATTTTGGAGCCAAATTCTGGCTCTCTGCACGTATTCGCAGTTTGAAATTACTACTTTTTATTCCCAACATATGCCAAGTATTGAAAGTGGCAGTGAGTCACATTTTGTATAAACTCCCCGTTCAGTTTTCAAAATATTCAAAATATCCCAATTTCGAGGCCTGAGCCATATTTTGGAGCCAAATTCCGGCTCTCTGCACGTATTCGCAGTTTGAAATTACAACTTTTTTGTACCCAACATATGCCAAGTACTGAAAGCGACGTTTGGTCACATTTGTCCCAAACCACCCTGCAGTTTTCAAAATATCCCAAACATCCCAATTTCGAGGCCTGAGCCATATTTTGAATCCAAATTCAGGCTCTCTGCACGTATTCGTAGTATGAAATTACGACTTTTTATACCCAACATATGCCAAGTATTGAAAGCAGAATTTGGTCAAATTTGTCCCTAACCCCCCTGCAGTTTTCAAAATATCCCAAACATCCCAATTTCGAGGCCTGAGCCATATTTTGCAGCCAAATTCTGGCTCTCTGCACGTATTCGCAGTGTGAATTTACGACTTTTTTATACACATCATATGCCAAGTGCTGAAAGCGGCATTTGGTCAAATTTGTCCCTAACCACCCTGCAGTTTTCAAAATATCCCCAACATCCCAATTTCGAGGCCATAGCAATAATTTTGAGCCAAAATCTGGCTCTCTGCACGTTTTTGCAGTTTGAAATTACGACTTTTTATACCCAACATATGCCAAGTATTGAAAGCGGCAGTGAGTCACATTTTGTATAAACCCCCCCTGCAGTTTTCAAAATATCCAAAACATCCCAATTTCGAGTCCTGAGCTATTTTTTGGACCCAAATTCACGCTCTCTGCACGTATTCGCAGTTTGAAATTACGTGTTTTATATCCAACATATGGCAAGTACTTAAAGCGGCAGCGAGTCACATTTTGTAAAAACTCCCCTGCATTTTTGAAATATTCCAAATATCCCAATTTTGAGGCCTGAGCCATTTTTAGACCCAAATTCAGGCTCTCTGCACGTATTCGCAGTTTGAAATTACGAGTTTTTATACCCAACATATGCCAAGTACTGAAAGCGGCGTTTGGTCACATTTGTCCCAAACCACCCTGCAGTTTTCAAAATATCCCAAACATCCCAATTTCGTGGCCTGAGCCATATTTTGGACCCATATTCAGGCTCTCTGCACGTATTCGCAGTTTGAAATTACGACTTTTTATACCCAACATATGCCAAGTACTGAAAGCGGCGTTTGGTCAAATTTGTCCCAAACCCCCCTGCAGTTTTAAAAAAATTTCCTAAACATCCCAATTTCGAGGCCTGAGCCATATTTTGGAGCCAAATTTTGGCTCTCTGCACGTATTCGCTGTTTGAAATTGCGACTTTTTATACCCAACATATGCCAAGTACTTAAAGCGGCAGTGAGTCACATTTTGCACAAACTCCCCTGCAGTTTTCAAAATATCCCAATTTCGAGGCAGGAGCCATATTTTGGAGCCAAATTCTGGCTCTCTGCACGTATTCGCAGTGTGAATTTACGACTTTTTTATACGCAACATATGCCAAGTACTGAAAGCGGCGTTTGGTCAAAAATGTCCCTAACCACCCTGCAGTTTTCAAAATATCCCCAACATCTCAATTTCGAGGCCATAGCAATATTTTGGAGCCAAATTCTGGCTCTCTGCACGTTTTTGCAGTTTGAAATTACGACTTTTTATACCCAACATATGCCAAGTATTGAAAGCGGCAGTGAGTCACATTTTGTATAATCCCCCCCTGCAGTTTTCAAAATATTTAAAATATCCGAATTTCGAGGCCTAAGCCATATTTTGGAGCCAAATTCCGGCTCTCTGCACGTATTCGCAGCTTGAAATTACAACTTTTTTATACCCAACATATGCCAAGTTCTGAAAGCGGCGTTTGGTCACATTTGTCCCAAACCACCTTGCAGTTTTGAAAATGTCCAAAACATCCCAAGTTCGAGTCCTGAGCCATTTTTTGGACCCAAATTCAGGCTCTCTGCACGTATTCGCAGTTTGAAATTACGAGTTTTATATCCAACATATGCCAAGTGTTGGAAATTTCCAACACCGAATCCAACACTGTTGTATTCTCATTAATTTTTACTAACTCTACTAATTATTGTAGTAAGTAAAATTAACAACATGTAGAATTCTCATGTACTAATAATTTCATCTGTGCAGTAGGCTAGAATTCTGAATGTATCTGAGAATTAAATTCGATTCTCTATAACTAAGGCATTCTGTATGGTAATTAATTACAGATGAATTGACCTCCAACTAAAAGCCGAATAGAGCGTTGGAGTCATAGCGATTATCTAGTAATAAAAGTTAACGTCAAGAGTGAATGCCATGGGGAGACATTAATTCCTCTCCCTTAAATATTTACTATCACTAAATTGGCAAATAATAATATTTCCCTCTTCTAAATAATAAACCCGTCCAGTCTTCAACATTTCAAGCGTAAATGCGAGAAATATTAATGTTCGTGACAATAATTTGTTTAATGAACGCGGGACGCGGCGTGGGGTAGAGGAGGCTGGCAGTACACGTGGAGAGCCGCTCTGAGGCAGACCTGCGCATACCGTACTCACAAGGAGACGCCATTGTCCAGCCAATAGGGCAGACGTTATCCATCCTCAGATGAAAGTCGCCACTGTGAGGCGTGAATAACCTTGCAGATAATATCTTCAGCTGGTGCTGGTGTCAGATAAGGAACCTTTTAACCTGGTTCTTGACGACACGTGACCAGCCAGTGAAGCGCGCCACTATCCAGGATAGGCCTAGCCGGAGCCTGGGGACGCGAATTACGGCAATCTTAAAACTTATACAGTGCCCTTTCAGCTAAGTATATTCCTTTATGTGATGCATCTAGTAAAGTGTTTTGTAGTAGCTGGGTGATTGACCATTACGACGCACGATAACATCTAATAACAGGTTATTAATTTTACCACCTGTAACTTTCAATTTCTTGAATATAGAGATTCAGTAGTTAAATTAGTTGCTACTGTAAATATTTGTCTTGCAGTACGTGAGAAGAATTCTCCCTGCCGCCTTCTCCCATGTTAATCCGTCCCATTCGTTAGCCAACCGAGTCCAGAGAATTAGAGGAAACGCCGTGGCTTACCTAAAGGAATCGTCTTTAAGCTAAGATTCTTTATATTCATTCATGAATTTATTGCAATTATTTACATGCAGAAATTCTTAGGATTAACATGTGTTTATTGTGACTCTCATTACTATACTTATAATCTATGCTCTCATTCATGGTAATGACATTAATTTCACTATAATTCATAGGATTAGATTATTATTATTTGGATTAGTGAACGAACCACACTAGTTCCTGGACGTACTTACCTCCAGTAATAACCCCCCAATGTAGGTGTTTGAGGGTTTGATTCATTTAATTATACAGCCCATTAATTATTTCCATGATCATATTCTCTAGTATTTTATCCATAGTTACTGGTTTCATCTAGTAATTATCTAATGATCAGAAATTCTCAGTTTCCCTCTTTACTTTAAAAGCGGGTGGTCCTTCGTAATTTAATTTACTACATTAATATTTAAATAATCAGATTCAAGCCCCAAATATCCCACACCAAGTACTTAAAGCGGCAGTGAGTCACATTTTGCAAAAACTCCTCTGCAGTTTTCAAAATATCCCAATTTTGAAGCAGGAGCCATATTTTGGAGCCAAATTCTGGCTCTCTGCACGTATTCGCAGTTTGATATTACGACTTTTTATACACAACATATGCCATGTACTGAAAGCGGCAGTGAGTCACATTTTGCACAAACTCCCCTGCATTTTTCGAAATATCCCAAATATCCCAATTTTGAGGCCCGAGCCATTTTTTGGACCCAAATTCAGGCTCTCTGCACGTATTCGCAGTTTGAAATTACGAGATTTTATACCCAACATATGCCAAGTACTGAAAGCGGCGTTTGGTCAAATTTGTCCCTAACCACCCTGCAGTTTTCAAAATATCCCAAACATCCCAATTTCGAGGCCATAACAATATTTTGGAGCCAAATTCTGGCTCTCTGCACGTTTTTGCAGTTTGAAATTACGACTTTTTATACCCAACACATTCCAAGTCCTGAAAGCGGCGTTTGGTCACATTTGTCCCAAACCACCCTGCAGTTTTAAAAAAATATCCTATACATCCCAATTTCGAGGCCTGAGCTATATTTTGGAGCCAAATTCTTGCTCTCTGCACGTATTCGCAGTTTGAAATTACAACTTTTTTATACCCAACATATGCCAAGTACTGAAAGCGGCGTTTGGTCACATTTGTCCCAAACCACCCTGCAGTTTTGAAAATATCCCAAACATCCCAATTTCGAGGCCTGAGCAATATTTTGGAGGCAAATTCTGGCTCTCTGCACGTATTCGCAGTTTGAAATTACGACTTTTTTATACACAACATATGCCAAGTGCTGAAAATGGCAGTGAGTCACATTTTGCACAAACTCCCCTGAAGTTTTGAAAATATCCCAATTTTGAGGCAGGAGCCATATTTTGGAGCCAAATTCTGGATCTCTGCAAGTATTCGCAGCTTGAAATTACAACTTTTTTATACCCAACATATGCCAAGTACTGAAAGCAGCGTTTGGTCACATTTGTCCCAAACCACCCTGCAGTTTTCAAAATATCCCAAACATCCCAATTTCGAGGCCTGAGCCATATTTTGGAGCCAAATTCTGGCTCTCTGCACGTATTCGCAGTTTGAAATTACTACTTTTTATTCCCAACATATGCCAAGTATTGAAAGTGGCAGTGAGTCACATTTTGTATAAACTCCCCCTGCAGTTTTCAAAATATTCAAAATATCCCAATTTCGAGGCCTGAGCCATATTTTGGAGCCAAATTCCGGCTCTCTGCACGTATTCGCAGTTTGAAATTACAACTTTTTTGTACCCAACATATGCCAAGTACTGAAAGTGGCGTTTGGTCACATTTGTCCCAAACCCGCCTGCAGTTTTCAAAATATCCCAAACATCCCAATTTCGAGGCCTGAGCCATATTTTGCAGCCAAATTCTGGCTCTCTGCACGTATTCGCCGCTTGAAATTACGACTTTTTATACCCAACATATGCCAAGTACTGAAAGCGGCGTTTGATCACATTTGTCCCAAATCCCCCTGCAGTTTTCAAAATATCCCAAACATCCTAATTTCGAGGCTGGAGCCATATTTTGGAGCCAAATTCTGGCTCTCTGCACGTAATCGCAGTTTGATATTACGACTTTTTATACCCAACATATGCCAAGTACTGAAACCGGCAGAGAGTCACATTTTGCACAAACTCCCCTGCAGTTTTCAAAATATCCCAAACATTCCAATTTCGAGGCCTGAGCCATATTTTGGAGCCAAATTCTGGCTCTCTGCACGTATTCGCAGTTTGAAATTACGACTTTTTATACCCAACATATGCCAAGTACTGAAAGCGGCGTTTGGTCAAATTTGTCCCAAACCCCCCTGCAGTTTTCAAAATATCCCAAACATCCCAATTTCGAGGCCTGAGCCATATTTTGGAGCCAAATTCTGGCTCTCTGCACATATTCGCCGTTTGAAATTACGAATTTTATACCCAACATATGCCAAGTCCTGAAAGCGGCAGTGAGTCACATTTTACACAAACTCCCCTGCAGTTTTCGAAATATCCCAAATATCCCAATTTCGAGGCCTCAGCCATATTTTGGAGCAAAATTCTGGCTCTCTGCACGTATTCGCAGTTTGAAATTACGACTTTTTATACCCAACATATGCCAAGTATTGAAAGCGGCAGTGAGTCACATTTTGTATAACCCACCCCTGCAGTTTTCAAAATATCCAAAATATCCCAATTTCGAGGCCTGAGCCATATTTTGGAGCCAAATTCCTACTCTCTGCACGTATTCGCAGTTTGAAATTACAACTTTTTATACCCAACATATGCCAAGTACTGAAAGGGGCAGTGAGTCACATTTTGTACAAATCCCCCTTTGCATTTTTCAAAATTACAAAAATATCCCAATTTCGAGGCCTGAGCCATATTTTGGTCCCATATTCAGGCTCTCTGCCGTATTCGCAGTTTGAAATTACGACTTTTTATACCCAACATATGCCAAGAACTATAAGCGGCGTTTGGTCACATTTGTCCCAAACCACCCTGCAGTTTTCAAAATATCCCAAACATCCCAATTTCGAGGCCTGAGCCGTATTTTGGAGCCAATTTCTGTCTCTCTACACGTATTCGCATTTTGAAATTACGACTTTTTATACCCAACATATGCCAATTACTGAAAGAGGCAGTGAGTCACATTTTGCACAAATTCCCCTGCAGTTTTCAAAATATCCCAAATATCCCAATTTCGAGGCCTGAACAATATTTTGGAGCCTAATTCTGGCTCTTTGCACGTATTCGCAGTTTGAAACTACAACTTTTTTATACCCAACATATGCCAAGTACTGAAAGCGGTATTTGGTCCCATTTGTCCTAAACCCCCCTGCAGTTTTAAAAAAATATCCTATTCATCCCAATTTCGAGGCCTGAGCTATATTTTGGAGCCAAATTCTTTCTCTCTGCACATATTCGCAGTTTGAAATTACGACTTTTTTATACACAACATATGCCAAGTGCTGAAAATGGCAGTGAGTCACATTTTGCACACACTCCCCGGAAGTTTTCAAAATATCCCAATTTCGAGGTCTGAGACATATTTTGGAGCCAAATTCTGGCTCTCTGCACGTATTCGCAGTTTGATATTACGACTTTTTATACCCAACATATGCCAAGTCCTGAAAGCCGCAGTGAGTCACATTTTGCACAAACTCCCCTGCAGTTTTGGAAATATCCCAAATATCTCAATTTCGAGGCCTGAGCCATATTTTGGAGCCAAATTCTGGCTCTCTGCACGTATTCGCAGTTTGAAATTACTACTTTTTATTCCCAACATATGCCAAGTATTGAAAGCGGCAGTGAGTCACATTTTGAATAAACCCCCTGCAGTTTTCAAAATATCCAAAATATCGTAATTTCGAGGTCTGAGCCATATTTTGGAGCCAAATTCCGGCTCTCTGCACGTATTCGCAGTTTGAAATTACAACTTTTTTGTACCCAACATATGCCAAGTACTGAAAGTGGCGTTTGGTCAAATTTGTCCCAAACCCCCCCTGTAGTTTTCAAAATATCCCAAACATCGCAATTTCGAGGCCGGAGCCATATTTTGGAGCCAAATTCTGGCTCTCTGCACGTAATCGCAGTTTGATATTACGACTTTTTATACCCAACATATGCCAAGAACTATAAGCGGCGTTTGGTCACATTTGTCCCAAACCACCCTGCAGTTTTCAAAATATCCCAAACATCCCAATTTCGAGGCCTGAGCCGTATTTTGGAGCCAATTTCTGTCTCTCTACACGTATTCGCATTTTGAAATTACGACTTTTTATACCCAACATATGCCAATTACTGAAAGAGGCAGTGAGTCACATTTTGCACAAATTCCCCTGAAGTTTTCAAAATATCCCAAATATCCCAATTTCGAGGCCTGAGTATATTTTGGAGTCAAATTCTGGCTCTCTGCACGTATTCGCAGTTTGAAATTACGACTTTTTATACCCAACATATGCCAAGTACTGAAAGCGGCAGTGAGTCACATTTTGCACAAACTCCCCTGCAGTTTTCAAAATATCTCAATTTCGAGGCAGGAACCATATTTTGGAGCCAAATTCTGGCTCTCTGCACGTATTAGCAGTTTGAAATTACGACTTTTTATACCCAACATATGCCAAGTACTGAAAGCGGCATTTGGTCACATTTGTCCCAAACCTCCCTGCAGTTTTCAAAATATCCCAAATATCCCAATTTCGAGGCCTGAGCCATACTTTGGAGCTAATTTCTGGCTCTCTGCACGTATTCGCAGTTTGAAATTGCAACTTTTTTATACCCAACATATGCCAAGTACTAAAAGCGGCGTTTGGTCACATTTGTCCCAAACCACCTTGCAGTTTTCAAAATATCCCAAACATCCCAATTTCGAGGCCTGAGCCATATTTTGGACCCAAATTCAGGCTCTCTGCATGCTTTCGCAGTTTGAAATTACGACTTTTTATATCCAACATATGCCAAGTACTGAAAACGGCATTTGGTCACATTTGTCCCAAACCCCCCCTGCAGTTTTCAAAATATCCATATTTCGTGGCAGGAGCCATATTTTGGAGCCAAATTCTGGCTCTCTGCACGTATTCGCAGTTTGAAATTACGATTTTTTATACCCAACATATGCAAAGTACTGAGAGCGGCGTTTGGTCACATTTGTCCCTAACCCCCCTGCAGTTTTCAAAATATCCCAAACATCCCAATTTCGAGGCCTGAGCAATATTTTGGAGCCAAATTCCTGCTCTCTGCACGTTTTTACAGTTTGAAATTACAACTTTTTATACCCAACACATGCCAAGTCCTGAAGGCGGCAGTGAGTCACATTTTGCACAAACTCCCCTGCAGTTTTCGAAATATCCCAAATATTCCAATTTCGAGGCCTGAGCCATATTTTGGAGTCAAATTCTGGCTCTTTGCACGTATTCGCAGTTTGAAATTACGACCTTTCATACCCAACATATTTCAAGTACTGAAAGCGGCAGTGAGTCACATTTTGTACAAACCCCCCCCTGCAGTTTTAAAAAATATCCAAAATATCCCAATTTCGAGGCCGGAGCCATATTTTGGAGCCAAATTCTGGCTCTCTGCACGTATTCGCAGTTTGAAATTATGACTTTTTATACCCAACATATGCCAAGTACTGAAAGCGGCGTTTGGTCACATTTGTCCCAAACCTCCTTGCAGTTTTCAAAATATCCCAAACATCCCAATTTCGAGGCCTGAGCCATATTTTGGAGCCAAATTCTGGCTCTCTGCATATATTAGTTTGAAATTACGATTTTTTTATACCCAACTTCTGCGAAGTACTAAAAGCGGCGTTTGGTCACATTTGTCCCAAACCCCCCTGCAGTTTTCGCAGTATGAAATTACGACTTTATATACCCAACATATGCCAAGTACTGAAAGCGGCAGAGAGTTACATTTTGTACAAACCACCCTGCAGTTTTCAAAATATCCAAAATATCCCAATTTCGAGGCCTGAGCCATATTTTGGAGCCAAATTCTGGCTTTCTGCACGTATTCGCAGTTTGAAATTACAACTTTTTTATACCCAACATGTGCCAAGTACTGAGAGCGGCGTTTGGTCACATTTGTCCCAAACCACTCTACAGTTTTCAAAATATCCCAAACATCCCAATTTCCAGGCCTGAGCCATATTTTGGACCCAAATTCAGGCTCTCTGCACGTATTCGCAGTTTGAAATTTCGACTTTTTATACCCAACATGGGAGCCGGTCTGCTGAGCGGACAGCACGCTGGTCTTGTGATCCTGTGGTCCTGGGTTCGATCCCAGGCGCCGGCGAGAAACAATGGGCAGAGTTTCTTTCACCCTCTGCTCCTGTTACCTAGCAGTAAAATAGGTACCTGGGTGTTAGTCAGCTGTCACGGGCTGCTTCCTGGGGGTGGAGGCCTGGTCGAGGACCGGGCCGCTGGGACACTAAAAAAGCCCCGAAATCCTCTCAAGATAACCTCAAGATAAGATATGCGAAGTACTAAAAGCGGCGTTTGGTCACATTTGTCCAAAACCCCCCTGCAGTTTTCAAAATATCCCAAACATCCCAATTTCGAGGCCTGAGCCATATTTTGGAGTCATATTCTGGCTCTCTGCACGTATTCTCAGTTTGAAATTACGACTTTTTATACCAACATATCCCAAGTACTGAAAGCGGCAGTGAATCACACTTTGCTTAACCCCCTCCCCCTCCCTGCAGTTTTCAAAATACCACAACCATCCCAATTTCGAGGCCTGAGCCATATTTTGGAGTCAAATTCTGGCTCTCTGCACGTATTCGCAGTTTGAAATTGCGACTTTTTATACCCAACATATGCCAAGTACTGAAAGCGGCGTTTGATCACATTTGTCCCAAACCCACCTGCAGTTTTCAAAATATCCCAAACATCTCAATTTCAAAGCCTGAGCCATATTTTGGAGCCAAATTCTGGCTCTCTGCATGTATTCGCAGTTTGAAATTACGAATTTTTATACCCAACATATGCCAAGAACTATAAGCGGCGGTTGGTCACATTTGTCCCAAACCCCCCTGCAGTTTTCAAAATATCCCAAACATCCCAATTTCGAGGCCTGAGCCATATTTTGGAGCCAATTTCTGTCTCTCTACACGTATTCGCATTTTGAAATTACGACTTTTTATACCCAACATATGCCAATTACTGAAAGAGGCAGTGAGTCACATTTTGCACAAATTCCCCTGAAGTTTTCAAAATATCCCAAATATCCCAATTTCGAGGCCTGAGTATATTTTGGAGTCAAATTCTGGCTCTCTGCACGTATTCGCAGTTTGAAATTACGACTTTTTATACCCAACATATGCCAAGTACTGAAAGCGGCGTTTGGTCACATTTGTCCCAAACCCCCCTGCAGTTTTCAAAATATTCCAAATATCCCAATTTCGAGGCCTGAGCCATATTTTCGAGCCAAATTTTGGCTCTCTGCACGTATTCGCAGTTTGAAATTGCGACTTTTTATACCCAACATATGCCAAATACTCAGAGCGGCGTTTGATCACATTTGTACCAAACCCCCCTGCAGTTTTCAAAATATCCCAAACATCGCAATTTCGAGGCCTGAGCCACATTTTGGAGATAAATTCGGGCTCTCTGCACGTATTCGCATTTTGAAATTACGACTTTTTATACAGAATTTGGGATATTTTATATATAAAATTTGGGATATAAAACATATCAAATTCGAAACCTGAGCCATATTTTGGACCCAAATTCTGGCTCTCTGCACCTATTCCCAGTTTGAAATTCCGACTTTTTATACTAAAAAATTTGCCAATTACAGAAAGCGGCGGTGGGTCACATTTTGCCCAAACCCCCTGCAGTTTTCAAAATATCCCGAACATCCCAAAATCGATACCCGAGCCATATTTTGGACCCAAAGTCTGACTCTCTTCACTTATTTGCAGTTTGAAATTCCGACTTTTTATACCAAAAATATGCCAATTACTGAAAGCGGCGGTGGGTCACATTTTACACAAACCCCCCTGCAATTTTCAAAGTATCCCAAACATTCCAAATTCGATACCTGAGCCATATTTTGGACCCAAATTTTGGCTTTCTGAACCTATTCGCAGTTTGAAATTCCGAGTTTTTATACCAAAAATATGCCAATTACTGAAAGCGGCAGTGGGTCACATTTTGCCCAAACCCCCCTGCAGTTTTCAAAATATCCCAAACATCCCAAAATCGATACCTGAGCCATATTTTGGACCCAAAGTCTGGCTCTGTGCACCTATTCGGAGTTTGAAATTCCGACTTTTTATACCAAAAATCTGCCAATTACTGAGAGCGGCAGTGGGTCACATTTTTGTCCAAACCCCCCTTAAGTTTACAAAATATCCCAAACATCCCTAACTTGATACCAGAACCATATTTTGGACCCATATTCTGGCTCTTAGCACCTATTTGCAGTTTTAAATTCCGACTTTTTATACCAAAATTATGCCAATTACTGAAAGCGGCGGTGGGTCACATTTTGCCCAAGCCCCCCTACAGTTTTCAAAATATCAAAAACACCCCAAATTCGATACCTGAGCCATATTTTGGACCCAAATTTTGGCTCTATGAACCTTTTCGCAGTTTGAAATTCCGACTTTTTATACCAAAAATATGCAAATTACTGAAAGCGGCGGTGGGTCACATTTTGCCCAAACCCCCTTGCAGTTTTCAAAATATCCCAAACATCCCAAATTCGATACCTGAGCCATATTTTGGACCCAAATTCTGGCCCTCTACACCTATTCGCAGTTTGAAATTCCGAATTTTTATACCAAAAATATGCTAATTACTGAAAGCGGCGGTGGGTCACAATTTGCCCAAACCCCCCTTCAGTTTTCTAAATATCCCAAACATCCCAAATTTGATACCTGAGCCATATTTTGGACTCCAATTCTGGCTCTCTGCACCTATTCGCAGTTTGAAATTCCACATTTTATACTAAAAAATATGCCAATTACTGAAAGCGGCGGTGGCTCACATTTTGCCCAAACCCTCCGGCAGTTTTCAATATATCCCAAACATCCCAAAATCGATACCTGAGCCATATTTTGGACCCAAAGTCTGGCTCTCTGCACCTATTCGGAGTTTTAAATTCCTACTTTTTATACCAAAAATATGCCAATTACCGAAAGCGGCAGTGGGTCATATTTTGTCCAAACCCCCCTGCAGTTTTCAAAATATCCCAAACATCCCAAATTCGATACCTGAGCCATATTTTGGACCCAAAATCTGGCTCTCTGCACCTATTCGGAGTTTGAAATTCCTACTTTTTATACCAAAAATATGCCAATTACCGAAAGCGGCAGTGGGTCATATTTTGTCCAAACCCCCCTGCAGTTCTCAAAATATCCCAAACATCCCAAATTCGATACCTGAGCCATATTTTGGACCCAAAATCTGCCTCTGTGCATCTATTCGTAGTTTGAAATTCCGAATTTTTATACCAAAAATCTGCCAATTACTGAAAGTGGTGGTGGGTCACATTTCGCCCAAACCCCCCAGCAGTTTTCAAAATTTCCCAAACATCTTAAATTCGAAACCTGGGACATATTTTACACCAAAATTCTGGCTCTCTGCACCTATTCGCAGTTTGAAATTCCGACTTTTCATACCAAAAATATGCCAATTACTGAAAGCGGCAGTGGGTCAAATTTTGCTCAAACCCCCGTGCAGTTTTCAATATATCCCAAACATCCCAAATTCGATACCTGAGCCATATTTTGGACGCAAATTCTGGCTCTCTGCACTTATTCGCAGTTTGAAATTCCGAGTTTTTATACCAAAAATATGCCAATTACTGAAAGCGGCGATGAGTCACATTTTGCCCAAACCCCCCTTCAGTTTTCAAAATATCCCAAACATCCCAAATTCGATACTTGAGACATATAATGGACCCAAATTCTGGCTCTCTGCACCTATTCGCAGTTTGAAATTCCGACTTTTTATACCAAAAATCTGCCAATTACTGAAAGCGGTGGTGGGTCACATTTTGAACAAAACCCCCCTGCAGTTTTCAAAATATCCCAAACATCCCAAATTCGAAACCTGAGCCATATTTTGGACCCAAATTCTGGGTCTCTGCACCTATTCGCAGTTTGAAATTCCGACTTTTTATACCAAAAATCTGCCAATTACTGAAAGCGGTGGTGGGTCACATTTTGAACAAAACCCCCCTGCAGTTTTCAAAATATCCCAAACATCCCAAATTCGAAACCTGAGCCATATTTTGGACCCAAATTCTGGGTCTCTGCACGTATTCGCAGTTTGAAATTCCGACTTTTTATACCGAAAATATGCCAATTACTGAAAGCAACGGTGGGTCAAATTTTGCCCAAACCCCCCTGCAGTTTTCAAAATATCCCAAACAGCCAAAATTCGATACCTGAGCCATATTTTGGACCCAAATTCTGGCTCTCTGCACCTATTCGCAGTTTGAAATTCCGACTTTTTATACCAAAAATATGCCAATTACTTGAAGCAGCGGTAGGTCACATTTTGCCCAAACCTCCATGCAGTTTTCAAAATATCCCAAATTCGATACCTGAGCCATATTTTGAACCCAAATTCTGGCTCTCTGCGTCTATTCGCAGTTTGAAATTCCGACTTTTTATACGAAAAATCTGCCAATTACTGAGAGCGGTGGTGTTTCGCATTTTGCCCAAATTCCCCTGCAGTTTTCAAAATATCCCAAACATCCCAAATTCGAAACCTGAGCCATATTTTGAACCCAAATTCTGACTCTCTGCACCTATTCGCAGTTTGAAATTCCGATTTTTTATACTAAAAATATGCCAATTACTGAAAGCGGAGGTGGGTCACATTTTTCCAAAACCCCCCTGCAGTTTTCAAAATATCTCAAACATCCCAAATTCGATACCTGAGCCATATTTTGGACGAAAATTCTGGCTCTCTGCACCTATTCACAGTTTGAAATTCCGACTTTTTATACCAAAAATATGCCAATTACTGAAAGCTGCGGTGGGTCACATTTTGCCCAAACCCCCCTGCAATTTTCAAATTAGCCCAAACATCCCAAATTTGATTCCTGAGCCATATTTTTAGCCCAATTTCTGGCTCTCTGCACCTATTCGCAGTTTGAAATTTCGACTTTTTATACAAAAAATCTGCCAATTACTGAAAGCGGTGGTGGGTCACATTTTGCCCAAACCCCCCTGCAGTTTTCAAAATATCCCAAACATTTTAAATTCGAAACCTGGGACATATTTTACACCAAAATTCTGGCTCTCTGCACCTATTCGCAGTTTGAAATTCCGACTTTTCATACCAAAAATATGCCAATTACTGAAAGCGGCAGTGGGTCAAATTTTGCTCAAACCCCCCTGCAGTTTTCAATATATCCCAAACATCCCAAATTCGATACCTGAGCCATATTTTGGACGCAAATTCTGGCTCTCTGCACCTATTCGCAGTTTGAAATTC
Source organism: Procambarus clarkii (assembly GCF_040958095.1). Lineage (NCBI taxonomy): Eukaryota > Metazoa > Arthropoda > Malacostraca > Decapoda > Cambaridae > Procambarus > Procambarus clarkii. Next base: position 9,499,851 of record NC_091237.1, on the reverse strand, counting down.
CGAGTTTTTATACCAAAAAAATGCCACTTACTGAAAGCGGCAGTGGGTCACATTTTGCCCAAACCCCCCTGCAGTTTTCCAAATATCCCAAACATCCCAAATTCGATACCTGAGACATATAATGGACCTAAATTCTGGCTCTCTGCACCTATTCGCAGTTTGAAATTCCGACTTTTTATACCAAAAATATGCCAATTACTGAAAGCAACGGTGGGTCAAATTTTGCCCAAACCCCCCTGCAGTGTGCAAAATATCCCAAACATCCCAAATTCAATACCTGAGCCACATTTTAGACCCAAATTCTGGCTCTCTGCACCTATTCGCAGTTTGAAATTCCGACTTTTTATACCAAAATTATGCCAATTATTGAAAGCAGCGGTGGGTCAAATTTTGCCCAAACCCCCCCCCCCCCCCAGTTTTCAATATATCCCAAACAACCCAAATTCTAAACCTGAGCCATATTTTGGACCCAAATTCTGGCTCTCTGCACCTATTCGCAGTTTGAAATTCCGACTTTTTATACAAAAAAATATGCCAATTACTGAAAGCGGCATTGGGTCACATTTTTTCCAAACCCCCCTGCAGTTTTCAAAATATCCCAAACATCTCAAATTTGATACATGAGCCATATTTTGGACCCAAATTCTGGCTCTCTGCACCTATTCGCAGTTTGAAATTCCGAATTTTTATACCAAAAATATGCCAATTACTAAAAGCAGCGGTGGGTCACATTTTGCCTATACCCCCCTGCAATTTTCAACTTAGCCCAAACATCCCAAATTCGATTCCTGAGCCATATTTTGGACCCAAATTCCGGCTCTCTGCACCTATTCGCAGTTTGAAATTCCGACTTTTTATACAAAAAAATATGCCAATTACTGAAAGCGGCATTGGGTCACATTTTGCCCAAACCTCCCTGCAGTTTTCAAAATTTCCCAAACATTCAAAATTCGATACCTGAGCCATATTTTGGACGCAAATTCGGCTCTCTGCACCTATTCGCAGTTTGAAATTCCGAATTTTTATACAAAAAATATGCCAATTACTGAAAGCGGCGGTGGGTCACATTTTGCCCAAACCCCCCCTGCAGTTTTCAAAATATCCCAAACATCGCAAATTCGATACCTGAGCCATATATTGGACCCAAATTCTAGCTCTCTGCATCTATTCGCAGTTTGAAATTCCGACTTTTTATATAAAAAATATGCCAATTACTGAAAGCGAAGGTGGGTCAAATTTTGCCCAAACCCCTCTGCAGTTTTCAAAATATCCCAAACATCTCAAATTTGATACCTGAGCCTTATTTTGTATCCAAATTCGGGATCTCTTCACCTATTCGCAGTTTGAAATTCCGACTTTTTATACCAAAAATATGCATATTACTGAAAGCATCGGTGGGTTACGTTTTGCCCAAACCCCCCTGCAGTTTTCCAAATATCCTAAACATCCCAAATTCGATACCTGAGGCATATATTGGACCCAAATTCTGGCTCTCTGCATCTATTCGCAGTTTGAAATTCCGACTTTTTATACCAAAAATATGCCAATTACTAAATGTGGCGGTGGGTCACATTTTTCCCACACCCCCCTGCAGTTTTCAAAATATCCCAAACAACCCAAATTCGATACCTGAGACGTATTTTGGACCCAAATTCTGGCTCTCTGCATCTATTCGCAGTCTGATATTCCGAATTTTTATACAAAAAATATGCCAATTACTGGAAGCGGCGTTGGGTCACATTTTGCCTAAACCCTCCTGCAATTTTCAAATTAGCCCAAACATCCCAAATTCGATTCCTGAGCCATATTTTGGACCCAAATTCCGGCTCTCTGCAGCTATTCGCAGTTTGAAATTCCGAATTTTTATACCAAAAATATGCCAATTACTGAATGTAGCGGAGGGTCACATTTTGCCCAAACCCCCCTGCTGTTTTCAAAATATCCCAAACATCCCAAATTTGATACCAGAGCCATATTTAGAACCCAAATTCTGACTCTCTGCACCTATTCGCAGTTTGAAATTCCGACTTTTTATACCAAAAGTATGCCAATTACTGAAAGCGGCGGTGGGTCACATTTTGCCCTAACCCCCCTGCAATTTTCAAATTAGCCCAAACCCCCCTGCAATTTTCAAATTAGCCCAAACATCCCAAATTCGATTCCTGAGCCATATTTTGGACCCAAATTCTGGCTCTCTGCACCTATTCGCAGTTTGAAAATCCGAATTTTTATACCAAATATATGCCAATTACTGAAAGCGGCAGTGGGTCACATTTTGCACAAACCCCCCTGCAGTTTTCAAAATATCCCAAACATCTCAAATTTGATACCTGAGCTATATTTTGGACCCAAATTCTGGCTCTCTGCACCTATTCGCAGTTTGAAATTCCGAATTTTTATACCAAAAAATGCCAATTACTGAAAGCAGCAGTCACATTTTGCCCAAACCCCCCTGCTGTTTTTAAAATATTCCAAACTACCCAAATTCGATACCTGAGCCATATTTTGGACCCAAATTCTGGCTCTGCACCTATTCGCAGTTTGAAATTCCGACTTTTTATACCAAAAATATGCCAATTACTAAAAGCGGAGGCGGGTCACATTTTGCCTAAACCCCCCCTGCACTTTTCAAATTAGCCCAAACATCCCAAACTCGCTTCCTGAGCCATATTTTGGACCAAAATTCTGGCTCTCTGCACCTATTCGCAGTTTGAAATTCCGAATTTTTACACCAAAAATATGCCAATTACTGAAAGCGGCGGTGGGATAAATTTTGCCCAAACCCCCCTGCAGTTTTCAAAATATCCCAAACATCTCAAATTTGACACCTGAGCCATATTTTGGATCCAAATTTGGGCTCTCTGCACCTATTCGCAGTTTGAAATTCCGACTTTTTATACCAAAAATATGCAAATTACTGGAAGCGGCGGTGGGCCACATTTTGCCCAAACCCCCCTGCAGTTTTCCAAATATCCTAAACATCCAAAATTCGATACCTGAGCCATATTTTGGACCCAAATTCTGGCTCTGCACCTATTCGCAGTTTGAAATTCCGACTTTTTATACGAAAAATATGCCAATTACTAAAAGCGGAGGTGGGTCACATTTTGCCTAAACCCCCCTGCAGTTTTCAAAATATCCCAAACATCCCAAATTCGATTCCTGTGCCATATTTTGGACCAAAATTCCGGCTCTCTGCACCTATTCGCAGTTTGAAATTCCGACTATTTATACCAAAAATATGCCAATTACTGAAAGCGGCATTGCTTCACATTTTGCCCAAACCTCCCTGCAGTTTTCAAAATTGCCCAAACATCCGAAATTCGATACGTGAGCCATATTTTGGACGCAAATTTTGGCTCTCTGCACCTATTCGCAGTTTGAAATTCCTGCTTTTTATACCAAAAATCTGCCAATTACTGAAAGCGGTGGTGGTTCACATTTTGCCCAAACCCCCATCCAGTTTTCAAAATATCCCAAACATCCCAAATTCGAAACCTGGGCCATATTTCGGACCCCAATTCTGGCTCTCTGCACTTATTCGCAGTTTGAAATTCCGGATTTTTATGCCAAAAATATGCCAATTACTGAAAGCGGCGGTGGGTCACAGTTTGCCTAAACCCCCCTGCAGTTTTCAAAATATCCTAAACATCGCAAATTCGATACCTGAGCCATATATTGTACCCAAATTCTGGCTTTCTGCATCTATTCGCTGTTTGAAATTCCTACTTTTTATACCAAAAATATGCCAATTACTGAGAGCGATGGTGGTTCACATTTTGCCCAAACTCCCTTGCAGTTTTCAAAATATCCCAAACATCCCAAATTCGAAACCTGAGCCATATTTTGGACCCAAATTCTTGCTCTCTGCACCTATTCGCAGTTTGAAATTCCGATTTTTTATACCAAAAATATGCCAATTACTGAAAGCAACGGTGGGTCAAATTTTGCCCAAACTCCTCTGCAGTTTTAAAAATATCCCAAACAAACCAAATTCAATACCTGAGCCACATTTTAGACCCAAATTCTGGCTCTCTGCACCTATTAGCAGTGTGCAAATCCGACTTTTTATACAAAAATATGCCAATTACTGAAAGCGGCGGTGGGTCAAATTTTGCCCAAACCCCTCTGCAGTTTTAAAAATATCCCAAACAAACCAAATTCAATACCTGAGCCATATTTTGGACCAAAATTCCGGCTCTCTGCACCTATTCGCAGTTTAAAAATCCTACTTTTTATACCAAAAATATGCAAATTACTGAAAGCGGCGGTGGGATAAATTTTGCCCAAACCCCCCTGCAGTTTTCAAAATATCCCAAACATCCCAAATTTGACTCCTGAGCCATATTTTGGACCAAAATTCTGGCTCTCTGCACCTATTCGCAGTTTGAAATTCCGACTTTTTATACCAAAAATATGCATATTACTGAAAGCGGCCGTGGGCCACATTTTGCCCAAACCCCCCTGCAGTTTTCCAAATATCTTAAGCATCCCAAATTCGATACCTGAGCCATATTTCGGACCCCAATTCTGGCTCTCTGCACTTATTCGCAGTTTGAAATTCCGGATTTTTATGCCAAAAATATGCCAATTACTGAAAGCAGCGGTGGGTCACATTTTGCCCAAACCCCCCCCCCCCCCCTGCAGTTTTCAAAATATCCCAAACATCCCAAATTCGAAACCTGAGCCATATATTGGACAAAAATTCTGGCTCTCTGCATCTATTCGCAGTTTGAAATTCCGACTTTTTATACCAAAAATCTGCCAATTACTGAAAGTGGCGGTGGGTCACATTTTGCCCAAACCCCCCCCCCCCTGCAGTTTTCAAAATATCCCAAACATCCCAAATTCGAGACCTGAGCTATATTTTGGACCCAAATTCTGGCTCTCTGCACCTATTCGCAGTTTTAAATTCCGAATTTTTAAATAAAAAATATGCCAATTATTAAAAGCGGCGGTGGGTCACATTTTGCCTAAACCCACCTGCAATTTTCAAATTAGCCCAAACATCCCAAATTCGATTCCTGAGCCATATTTTGGACCCAAATTCCGGCTCTCTGCACCTATTCGCAGTTTGAAATTCTGACTTTTTATACCAAAAATATGCCAATTACTGAAAGCGGCATTGGGTCACATTTTGCCCATACTCCCTGCAGTTTTCAAAATTGCCCAAACATCCAAAATTCGATACCTGAGCCATATTTTGGACCCAAATTCTGGCTCTGCACCTTTTCGCAGTTTGAAATTCCGACTTTTTATATAAAAAATTTGCCAATTACTAAAAGCGGCGGTGGGTCACACTTTGCCTAAACCCCCCTGCAGTTTTCAAAATATCCTAAACATCGCAAATTCGATACCTGAGCCATATATTGGACCCAAATTCTGGCTTTCTGCATCTATTCGCTGTTTGAAATTCTTACTTTTTATACCAAAAATATGCCAATTACTGAGAGCGATGGTGGTTCACATTTTGCCCAAACTCCCTTGCAGTTTTCAAAATATCCCAAACATCCCAAATTCGAAACCTGAGCCATTTTTTGGACCCAAATTCTTGCTCTCTGCACCTATTCGCAGTTTGAAATTCCGATTTTTTATACCAAAAATATGCCAATTACTGAAAGCAGCGGTGGGTCAAATTTTGCCCAAACCCCTCTGCAGTTTTAAAAATATCCCAAACAAACCAAATTCAATACCTGAGCCACATTTTAGACCCAAATTCTGGCTCTCTGCACCTATTAGCAGTGTGCAGATCCGACTTTTTATACAAAAATATGCCAATTACTGCAAGCATCGGTGGGTCAAATTTTGCCCAAACCCCTCTGCAGTTTTCAAAATATCCCAACCATCCCAAATTCGATACATGAGCCATATTTCGGACCCAAATTCTGGCTCTCTGCACCTATTCGCAATTTGAAATTCCGACTTTTTATACAAAAAATATGCCAATTACTGAATGTTGCGGTGGGTCACATTTTGCCCAAAACCCCCTGCAGTTTTCAAAATATCCCAAACATCCCAAATTCGATACTTGAGCCATATTTTGGACCCAAATTCTGGCTCTTTGCACCTATTCGCAGTTTGTAATTCCAACTTTTTATACCAAAAATATGCCAATTACTGAAAGCAGCAGTCACATTTTGCCTAAACCCCCCTGCAGTTTTCAAAATATCCCAAACATCGCAAATTCGATACTTGAGCCATATATTGGACTCAAATTCTGGCTCTCTGCATCTATTCGCAGTTTGAAATTCCGAATTTTTATACGAAAAATCTGCCAATTACTGAATGTGGCGGTGGGTCACATTTTGCCCAAACCTCCCTGCAGTTTTCAAAATTGCCACAACATCCGAAATTCGATACCTGAGCCATATTTTGGACGCAAATTCTGGCTCTCTGCACCTATTCGCAGTTTGAAATTCCTACTTTTTATACCAAAAATATGCCAATTACTGAACGCGGTGGTGGTTCACATTTTGCCCAAACCCCCATGCAGTTTTCAAAATATCCCAAACATCCCAAATTCGAAACCTGAGCCATATTTTGGACCCAAATTTTGGATCTCTGCACCTATTCGCAGTTCGAAATTCCGATTTTTTATACCAAAAATATGCCAATTACTGAAAGCAGCGGTGGGTCAAATTTTGCCCAAACCCCTCTGCAGTTTTCAAAATATCCCAAACATCCCAAATTCATTACCTGAGCCACATTTTAGACCCAAATTCTGGCTCTCTGCACCTATTCGCAGTTTAAAAATACGACTTTTTATACCAAAAATATGCAATTACTGAAAGCGGCGGTGGGATAAATTTTGCCCAAACCACCCTGCAGTTTTCAAAATATCCCAAACATCTCAAATTTGACACCTGAGCCATATTTTGGATCTAAGTTTGGGCTCTCTGCACCTATTCGCAGTTTGAAAGTCCGACTTTTTATGCCAAAAATATGCAAATTACTGACAGCAGCGGTGGACCACATTTTGCCCAAACCCCCCTGCAGTTTTCCAAATATCCTAAACATCCCAAATTCGATACCTGAGCCATATTTCGGACCCCAATTCTGGCTCTCTGCACTTATTCGCAGTTTGAAATTCCGGATTTTTATGCCAGAAATATGCCAATTACTGAAAGCGGCGGTGGGTCACATTTTGCCCAAACCCCCCTGCAGTTTTCAAAATATCCCAAACATCCCAAATTCGAAACCTGAGCCATATATTGGACAAAAATTCTGGCTCTCTGCATCTATTCGCAGTTTGAAATTCCGACTTTTTATACCAAAAATCTGCTAATTACTGAAAGCGGCTGTGGGTCACATTTTGCCCAAACCCCCCCCCCCCTGCAGTTTTCAAAATATCCCAAACATCCCAAATTCGAAACCTGAGCCATATTTTGTACCCAAATTCTGGCTCTCTGCACCTATTCGCAGTTTGAAATTCCTAATTTTTATACCAAAAATTTGCCAATTACTGAATGTGGCGGTGGGTCACATTTTGCCCAAACCCCCCTGCAGTTTTCAAAATATCCCAAACAACTCAAATTCGATACCTGAGCCATATTTTGGACCCAAATTCTGGCTCTGCACCTATTCGCAGTTTGAAATTCCGACTTTTTATATAAAACATATGCCAATTACTAAAAGCAGCGGTGGGTCACACTTTGCCTAAACCCCCTGCAATTTTCAAATTAGCCCAAACATCCCAAATTTGATTCCTGAGCCATATTTTGGACCCAAATTCCGGCTCTCTGCACCTATTCGCAGTTTGAAATTCCGACTTTTTATACCAAAAATATGCCAATTACTGAAAGCGGCATTGGGTCACATTTTGCCCATACTCCCTGCAGTTTTCAAAATTGCCCAAACATTCAAAATTCGATACCTGAGCCATATTTTGGACGCAAGTTCTGGCTCTCTGCAGCTATTCGCAGTTTGAAACTCCAAATTTTTATAGCAAAAATATGCCAATTACTGAAAGCGGCGGTGGGTCACATTTTGCCCAAACCCCCCTGCAGTTTTCCAAATATCCAAAACATCCCAAATTCGATACCTGAGCCATATTTCGGACCCCAATTCTGGCTCTCTGCACTTATTCGCAGTTTTAAATTCCGGATTTTTATGCCAAAAATATGGCAATTACTGAAAGCAGCGGTGGGTCACATTTTGCCCAAACCCTCCTGCAGTTTTCAAAATATCCCAAACATCCCAAATTCGATACCTGAGCCATATTTTGGACCCAAATTCTGGCTCTCTGCACCTATTCGCAGTTTGTAATTCCAAATTTTTATACCAAAAATATGCCAATTACTGAATGCGGCGGTGGGTCACATTTTGCCTAAACCCCTCTGCAGTTTTCAAAATATCGCAAACATCGCAAATTCGATACTTGAGCCATATATTGGACCCAAATTCTGGCTCTCTGCATCTATTCGCAGTTTGAAATTCCGAATTTTTATACGAAAAATCTGCCAATTACTGAAAGCAGCAGTCACATTTTACCTAAACCCCCCTGCAGTTTTTAAAATATTCCAAACTACCCAAATTCGATACCTTAGCCATATTTTGGACCCAAATTCTGGCTCTGCACCTATTCGCAGTTTGAAATTCCGACTTTTTATGCCAAAATATGCCAATTACTAAAAGCGGCGGTGGGTCACATTTTGCCTAAACCCCCCTGCACTTTTCAAATTAGCCCAAACATCCCAAATTCGATTCCTGAGCCATATTTTGGACCAAAATTCCGGCTCTCTGCACCTATTCGCAGTTTGAAATTCCGACTATTTATACCAAAAATATGCCAATTACTGAAAGCGGCATTGGGTCACATTTTGCCCAAACCTCCCTGCAGTTTTCAAAATTGCCCAAACATCCGAAATTCGATACCTGAGCCATATTTTGGACGCAAATTTTGGCTCTCTGCACCTATTCGCAGTTTGAAATTCCTACTTTTTATACCAAAAATCTGCCAATTACTGAAAGCGGTGGTGGTTCACATTTTGCCCAAACCCCCATGCAGTTTTCAAAATATCCCAAACATCCCAAATTCGAAACCTGGGCCATATTTTGGACCCAAATTCTGGCTCTCTGCACCTATTCGCAGTGTGAAATTCCAACTTTTTATACCAAAACTATGCCAATTACTGAAAGCGACGGTGGGTCACATTTTGCTCAAACCCCCCTGCAATTTTCAAATTAGCCAAAACCCCCCTGCAATTTTCAAATTAGCCCAAACCCCCCTGCAATTTTCAAATTAGCCCAAACATCCCAAATTCGATTCCTGAGCCATATTTTGGAATCAAATTCTGGCTCTCTGCACCTATTCGCAGTTTGAAAATCCGAATTTTTATACCAAATATATGCCAATTACTGAAAGCGGCATTGGGTCACATTTTGCCCAAACCCCCCTGCAGTTTTCAAAATATCCCCAAAATCCCAAATTCGATACCTGAGCCATATATTGGACCCAAATTCTAGCTCTCTGCCCCTATTCGCAGTTAGAAATTCCGACTTTTTATACCAAAAATATGCCAATTACTGAAAGCTACGGTGGGTCAAATTTTGCCCAAACCCCCCTGCAGTTTTCAAAATATCCCAAACATCCCAAATTTGATACCAGAGCCATATTTTTTACCCAAATTCTGGCTCACTGCACCTATTCGCAGTTAGAAATTCCGACTTTTTATTCCAAAAATTTGCTAATTACTGAAAGCGGCGGTGGGTCACATTTTGCCCAAACCCCCCCTGCAGTTTTCAAAATATCCCAAAAATCCCAAATTTGATACCAGACCCATATTTTGGACCCAAATTCTGGCTCTCTGCACCTATTCGCAGTTTGAAATTCCAAATTTATATACCAAAAATATGATAATTACTGAAAGCGGCGGTGGGTCACATTTTGCCCAAACCCCCCTGCAGTTTTCCAAATATCCTTAACATCCCAAATTCGATACCTGAGCCATATTTCGGACCCAAATTCTCTCTCTCTGCACCTACTCAGATTGAAATTCCGACTTTTTATACAAAAATATGCCAATTACTGAAAGCGGCGGTGGGTCACATTTTGCCCAAACACCCCTGCAGTTTTCAAAATAACCCAAACATCACAAACTCGATACCTGATCCATATTTTGGACTCAAATTCTGGCTCTTTGCACCTATTCGCAGTTTAAAATTCCGACTTTTTATACCAAAAATATGCCAATTACTGAATGTCGCGGAGGATCACATTTTGCCCAAACCCCCCTGCAGTTTTCAAAATATCTCAAATTCGATACCTGAGCCATATTTTGGACCCAAATTCTGGCTCTCTGCACCTATTCGCAGTTTGTAATTCAAACTTTTTATACCAAAAATATGCATATTACTGAAAGCGGCAGTGGGTCACATTTTGCCCAAACCCCCCTGCAGTTTTCAAAATATCCCAAACATCCCAAATTCAATACCCGAGCCATATTTTGGACAAAAATTCTGGCTCTCTGCACCTTATTGCTGTTTGAAATTCCTACTTTTTATACCAAAAATATGCCAATTACTGAAAGCGGCGGTGGGTCAAACTTTGCCCAAACCCCCCTGCAGTTTTCAAAATATCCCAAACGTCCAAAATTCGATACCTGAGCCATATTTTGGACCCAAATTCTGGCTCTTTGCACCTATTCGCAGTTTAAAATTCCGACTTTTTATACCAAAAATATGCCAATTACTGAATGTGGCGGTGGGTCACGTTTTGCCCAAACCACCCTACAGTTTTCAAAATATCGAAAACATCCCAAATTCGATACCTGAACCATATTTTGGAAACAAATTCTGGCTCTCTGCACCTATTTGCAGTTTGAAATTCCGACTTTTCATACCAAAAATATGCCAATTACTGAAAGCGACGGTGGGTCAAATTTTGCCCAAACCCCCCTGCAGTTTTCAAAATATCCCAAACATCCCAAATTCGATACTTGAGCCATATTTTTGACGCAAATTCTGGCTCTCTGCACCTATTCGCAGTTTGAAATTCCTACTTTTCCACCCGCTCCTCCCCAGAACTAGTTGTTAAATAAGCACTTTACCTTGACTGCTCTGATCCAACACTTGTCCACACGTGCCACACTTCTGAAAAATAATTTTTTACATATATTAAGGGCAAGTATAAGTAAATAATTATCAAAAGGCACCAAACCGGGAAGGCTATGTAGCACCAGGGTAAGTATAAACAGTTTATTTCAAATACAATCGAGTAGCAAAATATAATTATGAATTTCAAGAACACCGGAACCAATCACTGGAAAAGGTGTAATTGCAATGGAGATTAATTACAGATTGTATCAACAATAGCGAGTAGGCAAGACTGATAAGACTGCAATAGCCTAACGGAATACATTTTTGTCTTGGACTCATGAGGCTATGTTTAAGCATCAATGTTCTTTTAAAGTTACATAGAAACACATTACCTTATTAGGGTCTTCCACTAAAACAAACCTTTAGCTAACCTTAGTTAAAAGTACTGTGTATTATTAATTTATTTAGCTGTCTATTGGCCTAAATTATATAAATAATATGTTTAAAACCTCTCAAGTACAGTATATTGTCCATGAGCACTAAACCAACGTTAGAAGCCTAGTGATTACATTGTCAAAAATGACCATTTACAGGTGAATCCATTTTACATCGCAGAGTAAACAAGATGCAAACAATTAACATCTTCCATCTATTAGATAAACAATTATCTAGTCGTCCCTTCACTTTCTAGTGTGTGGTTTGGTCAACATATTTCACCCCCGTTATTGTGACTACTCGTCTGCAGTTATCTTCCCCATTTATCTGCACAATTGCTCTCCTGATATGACCACTCCATCGCCCTAGTCGTTAACACTAAACAATCTAGAGCGACTTGTTGCTAAACATTATATGCCACCTTTAGCTTAGCTACAAGACACCGTGTACATATTATCAAACTACCTTTAATGTCATAATGCAGCAGTTTGCGCGCTCAAAATACAGATAGACAAACTCCTCAGGAACCGTAGGGGAACCTTTGACAAGCCGCTGGCTTCCTGTTGCCGTAGAGGGCACTATGGACAAATGGTGGCCCCTCTGGTAAATTTAAGTCAATATTACCTAGGAGTTATGATGTACCAGCCATTAAACATCTGGGACTCACAGTTAATATGAAAACAATCCTTAAGAATAGTTAAACGAATCTTTGACCTAAACGAACAACATTGAATATTAAACTGTATGAGTCTCTGTTGTGGCTCCATCTGGCCTACTGTGTCCTAATATGGAAACCTCACTTCAAAAACACATCAATGATTTTCCGCTTTGGAGAAAGTTCAAGACAGCGACAAGAATCATGCCAGAACTTGTTCAACTGTCACTACCACGAATCTTTGAAGGATTAACACTATAAATGTTTAAATTGTTATAGATTTTGATAGATTAGCCTATAAATTTTCCTAGAAATTACCTACTTAATATTATCTGTTAGATTAAGGACCTGCCCGAAGTGCTATGCGTACTAGTGGCTTTACAAGAATGTAAACACATATTGCTATGTACTCCTTGTCACCTGTCCTCTTAAAAATAGCGTCGCTTTTGGCCGTTTACCCGTATGGCCGAATATGGACGTAATTTGAAAATGAAAAAAAAAATGAAAATAATTTTTTTTTTTTTTTTTCAACAACAATAAGTTAAGGGTCCTCTGATAGGTTAGGTGGGCAGGAAATTCTCAAAGTTTCAAAACGTTATGAAAAATGTTAATGGGTTTCAAAACGTTATGAAAAATGTTAATGGAAAGAATCCTCTTCTAAGCTCGCCGAGTAAGCCTGACGACTCAAACAGAAAACGAAACAGTGCGTCACTTTTGTGAGTCGATTTCATTTCAAATTACGTCCAAATTTGGCCATAGCGCCGCGCATACCAGCCAAAAGTGACGTTAGTTTTAAGAGGACAGGTTGATCAGAAACCCAATATAACTTGTAGTTATATAAATAAATAAATAACAGCCGAGGCTTTTTTAATACAGACCAAGTTGGAGGTCATTAATACAGACCACTTCTCTAAAATGTCATATTTGACACAGACAGGCTGGACAACAGCTTCAAGCTCAACAAGCCACAATGTAACACAGAAAATAGATGTGTTGTTCCCCCCATAGGATTATTAACCCATGAACCTGCTTAACCACTCAAGTCGTAAATGCCGAGTCATTCCTCTTGTTCACAATATACACAAGACAAATCCTCAATAAAATAAGGGGGGAGTAGGAAGGCTGACCTTTGACAAGGCGCCGCCGTTCTGTCCCCGTCGAGGCCACTGTTGATGATGGCCCTTAGGTCAATTCATCATAGGAGCCCTTCTCCTTCCATCATTCTGAATCATGCTCATCGTACTAACCTGCACCCCCTCTATCCCCCCCCCCCCACCATCTTCACACAATCTGTGGCCAACATTTCTCGTTTCATCAATCTTTATGTCAAAGATTTCTCTTTGGGTTGTTTTAAGGGGCCTGACAGCCGAGTGGACAGCGCTTCGGATTCGTAATCCTGAGGTTCCGGGTTCGATCTCCGGTGGAGGCTGAAACAAATGGGCACTTTCTTTCACCCTGATGACCCTGTTCACCTATCAGTAAATAAGTACCTGGTAGTTAGACAGCTGCTACGGGCTGCTTCCTGAGGATGTGTAAGAAAAAGAAGGCATGGTCGAGGACCGGGCCGCGGGAATGCTAAGCCCCGAAATCATCTCAAGATAACCTTAAGATTGATGGCTAACTACTGGCATGGCTATTAAGGCCACCACAAGCGCCCTAATGACTTAACTAGCGGGTACACCTATGGCTGCCACCTGACAGTCTCCTCTATATTTTGTCTAAATACATATAATATACAAAATAATAACGAATAACAACATGAAGTACACACCCCGAACAATCCTTTCTATATTATGATTGAGTAATGATATATGCAACATATCTCTATTTTCCTTACTGGTAATCAACATTACCCTTGCCAGGCGGCGGCTGGTCGACAACTGAGCCACACGTTAAGAAGCGGGACTCCCAGACGCGCCACTCACCCTTACTTCACTATAATATCTAAACTGTCAACCTCCAATACAGTTAAGCATCTGACCACCAGAGGCGCTAATGCTCCCCTGTTATTACGCCATCCATATAATGATTGCTCTCATTATTCATTGTTGCAACGTTTAAATACATTCATGTTCTGTAGTGACAGTGTCAGATGCAGGCGATGAGTCACAATAACGTGGCTGAAGTATGTTGACCAGACCACACACTAGAAGTTGAAGGGACGACGACGTTTCGGTCCGTCCTGGACCATTCTCAAGTCGATTGTGAAGAGGAGGTAGAGACAGGCAATAAATAGGCAAGAGAGAGCTGAGGAGGAAAGTAAAGTGTAGGGGATAGTAGTAATTATGAGAACTGCAGAAGGCCTATTGGCCCATACGAGGCAGCTCCTATTATAACCCCCGAAAGAGAAGGAGATAAGAATAAGAAGAGGATAGCAAGGGAGCGTAGGAGAAGACAATGAACAGAAAAAGGTGAGAAGAGAGAAAGAAAATGAAAGAGAAAGAAAGATAAATGGATGGGGTAAGCTTATGTTAAGTCACGTTTGTTAGAAAGTTTAGAGCATTTGAGTATATACTGTGAAAGGGAAGAGTCCACAGCAACAAAGCCAGGACTCAAGTTCATGTTGGGTACATTGTGTATCAGAGCCGATTCAACAAGACGGCGTCTGTGTAGAGTAGAGGCAGGAAAGATTATTTTGTAGGAAGACCAATCAATGGGATGATTAGAATCCTTCACATGGCAGAAGAAAGCATTGTTAGTGTCTGCAGACTTAACACTTCTCTCGTGCTCTTTAAGTCTGTCATTCAGTGTACGGCCAGTTTGCGCAAATGAAATTTTTTTGACCATCATTGTTTGCTGTGATCGCCAACATGGTATTTAGAAAAAGTTGATCTGCTGCTGACCTCTTGCTAAATCTCTCCACTAAGTGACATTAGACGCTGGATGAATCATAGATCAGCAGTGTTGTTGATCTAAATATAGCAGGTGCATCTGAGTGGGTCTGGATTAGTAGGAAAGCATCACGCACTAGCCCCTATCAGTCACCATTCTGGAATATAAAAAAAATCCAACCCGTTCTCGCAAATTCGTAAAGTCAATATTGACTTATTAACTACAACCATAGGTGATATACTAAACATAATAGATACCCCTGAAAAGATTAATAGAAAACACCGACCTTACCTAACCTTGTTAGTATCTTAAGCATCTTATTGCTTCGTAATTACAATTATTACTTAACCTATACCTATTATAGGTTATTAATTGTAATTACGAAGCAATAAGATGCTTATCTTAAGATACTAACAAGGTTAGGTAAGGTCGGTGTTTTCTATGAATCTTTTTAGGGGTATCTATTATGTTAAGTATGTCACCTATGCACATATTTAATAAGTCAATATTGACTTATTAAATTTGCGAGAACGGGTTGAAAAAATCCCCCATGCTTTCCACATCACTTGTAATACAGGACATATGGAGTGGATTAACAGGAATGAGAGAGGACCAAGTCAGAGAGAGAGAGCTGAGGGTCAAGGAAGTCTATGTTCCCTCTCTATTACAGGCCAAAACAAAAATTCATACCTTGGATTAATTTCCAACTGAGGCTGCAAAAGTGAGTATCTTGTCTCTTCGGGAATCTGTGTAAATTGAGTGCGTACGAAGTGTCTTGCTGCACCCATCTCTTCCACAGTGTTGACACATGGATGCGACTCCAGACGAGAAGTAGCCTTAACTCCCCAACATCGTCCAGCCAACACAGTCTTTAGCCAGTCCATCAATCCTTTGCTTGGGAACGACGAAGACTACTCTCAGCTGACACTGTAAAGAAATGGACACAATTTATATGTTATATGCAATAAAAAAACAGTTGAATGTAATGAAACGCCATTTCCTGGGTGAGACCTGGAGGCTCCCCGGAGCTTACTAGGCTGATATGCTAATGTCAGTCTTTGCAGTCATGTGTATGGAGTTCTGTGGGCCTACCGGGGACCACGAGGCAGAACCTGGCCCCCTCAGAGAGGGGGCCAGGCATGGGGCAACCCGTTCTCGCAAATTTAATAAGTCAATATTGACTTATTAAATATGTGCATAGGTGACATACTAAACATAATAGATACCCTTAAAAAGATTCATAGAAAACACCGACCTTACCTAACCTTGTTAGTATCTTAAGATAAGCATCTTATTGCTTCGTAATTACAATTATTACCTAACCTATAATAGGTATAGGTTAAGTAATAATTGTAATTACGAAGCAATAAGATGCTTATCTTAAGATACTAACAAGGTTAGGTAAGGTCGGTGTTTTCTATGAATCTTTTTAAGGGTATCTATTATGTTTAGTATATCACCTATGCACGTAGTTAATAAGTCAATATTGACTTTACGAATTTGCGAGAACGGGTTGCATGGGGAGCAATAGCCTATAGAAACCCTCGTGTGGTTGGAAGCATTCTATGTCTGCCATCGACCAGGTCAGGCACCCAGAAAGGTAAGCATCCCAAAACAAATCCCTATTCTGGTGAAATTATTGCTACCACAAGTCGAACAAGTGGATAGAACTCCCCCTAAAAGAAACGAGCATGACGTCACACATCGCCGTGCCGCTTTCTGCACAGCTGGTGTGGGAGCCCCAGACCCCCAACGCCGGCTATCCACCCTTCAGTTCTGAGGCTGGATGTCAAAACATGCAAAAAACTGCCGACCAGAGGGAGGGATGTTTTGAGGGATGGGAGCACATCCCACACCTGTGGGATGTGCTCGCTCACACCCACAGGTGTGAGCGAGCACCCACAGGTGTGAGCGAGTACCCACTGGTGTGAAGAAGCACCCATAGGTCTGAGCGAGCACCCACAGGTCTGACCAAGCACCCACAGGTGTGAGCGAGCACCCACAGGTCTGAGCGAGCACCCACAGGTCTGAGCGAGCACCCACAGGTTTGAACAAGCACCCACAGGTGTGAGCGAGCACCCACAGGTCTGAGCGAGCACCCACAGGTTTGAACAAGCACCCACAGGTGTGAGCGAGCACCCACAGGTCTGAGCGAGCACCCACAGGTCTGAACAAGCACCCACTCGTGTGAGCGAGCACCCACTCGTGTGAGCGAGCACCCACAAGTGTGAGCGAGTACCCACAAGTGTGAGCGAACACCCTCAGGTGTGAGCGATCACCCACTGGTCTGACCAAGCACCCACAGGTCTGCCCAAGCACCCACTGGTGTGAGCGAGCACCCACTGGTGTGAGCGAGCACCCACTGGTGTGAGCGAGCACCCACTGGTGTGAGCGAGCACCCACTGGTGTGAGCGAGCACCCACAGGTGTGAGCGAGCAACCACAGGTCTGAGTGAGGACCCACTGGTCTGACCAAGCACCCACAGGTGTGAGCGAGCACCCACAGGTCTGAGGGAGCACCCACAGGTCTGAGCGAGCACCCACTGGTGCGAGCGAGCACCCACAGGTCTGAGGGAGCACCCACAGGTCTGAGCGAGCACCCACTGGTGCGAGCGAGCACCCACAGGTCTGACCGAGCACCCACAGGTCTGACCAAGCACCCACAGGTCTGCCCAAGCACCCACAGGTGTGAGCGAGCACCCACAGGTCTGCCCAAGCACCCACTGGTGTGAGCGAGCACCCACAAATCTGCCCAAGCACCCACAGGTGTGAGCGAGCACCCACAGGCCTGAACAAGCACCCAGTGGTGTGAGCGAGCACCCTCAGGTCTGCCCAAGCACCCACAGGTGTGAGCGAGCACCCACAGGTCTGCCCAAGCACCCACAGGTGTGAGCGAGCACCCACAGGTGTGAGCGAGCACCCACAGGTCTGAACAAGCACCCACTGGTCTTAGCAAGCACCCACTGGTGTGAGCGTGCACCCACAGGTCTGAACAAGCACCCACAGGTGTGAGCGAGCACCCACAGGTCTGAATAAGCACCCACTGGTGTGAGCGAGCACCCACAGGTGTGAGCGAGCACCCATAGGTGTGAGCGAGCACCTACAGGTGTGAGCGAGCTCCCACAGGTGTGAGCGAGCACCCACAGGTCTGAACAAGCACCCACTGGTCTGAGCGAGCACCCACTGGTGTGAGCGTGCACCCACAGGTCTGACCGAGCACCCACAGGTCTGACCAAGCACCCACAGGACTGCCCAAGCACCCACAGGTGTGAGCGAGCACCCACAGGTCTGCCCAAGCACCCACAGGTGTGAGCGAGCACCCACAGGTCTGAGCGAGCACCCACAGGTGTGAGCGAACACCCACTGGTGTGAAGAAGCACCCATAGGTCTGAGCGAGCACCCACTGGTGTGAGCGAGCACCCACAGGTCTGAGCGAGCACCCACAGGTCTGAACAAGCACCCACTGGTGTGAGCGAGCACCCACAGGTCTGAACAAGCACCCACTGGTGTGAGCGAGCACCCACAGGTCTGAGCGAGCACCCACAGGTCTGAACAAGCACCCACTGGTGTGAGCGAGCACCCACAGGTCTGAACAAGCACCCACTGGTGTGAGCGAGCACCCACAGGTCTGAGCGAGCACCCACAGGTCTGAACAAGCACCCACTGGTGTGAGCGAGCACCCACAGGTCTGAACAAGCACCCACTGGTGTGAGCGAGCACCCACTGGTGTGAGCGAGCACCCACAAGTGTGAGCGAGCACCCACAGGTGTGAGCGAACACCCTCAGGTGTGAGCGATCACCCACTGGTCTGACCAAGCACCCACAGGTCTGCCCAAGCACCCACTGGTGTGAGCGAGCACCCACTGGTGTGAGCGAGCACCCACTGGTGTGAGCGAGCACCCACTGGTGTGAGCGAGCACCCACTGGTGTGCGCGAGCACCCACAGGTGTGAGCGAGCTACCACTGGTGTGAGCGAGCACCCACAGGTCTGAGCGAGAACCCACTGGTCTGACCAATCACGCACTGGTGTGAGCGTGCACCCACTGGTCTGACCGAGCACCCACAGGTGTGAACGAGCACCCACAGGTGTGAGCGAGCACCCACAGGTCTGAACAAGCACCCACAGGTCTGAACAAGCACCCACAGGTCTGAACAAGCATCCACAGGTCTGAACAAGCACCCACAGGTGTGAGCGAGCACCCACAGGTCTTAAGAAGCACCCACAGGTCTGAACAAGCACCCACTGGTCTTAGCGAGCACCCACAGGTCTGAGCGAGCACCCATTGGTGTGAGCGAGCACCCACTGGTCTGACCGAGCACCCACTGGTCTGACCAAGCACCCACAGGTGTGAGCGAGCACCCACAGGTCTGAGGGAGCACCCACAGGTCTGAGCGAGCACCCACTGGTGCGAGCGAGCACCCACAGGTCTGACCGAGCACCCACAGGTCTGCCCAAGCACCCACAGGTCTGCCCAAGCACCCACAGGTGTGAGCGAGCACCCACAGGTCTGCCCAAGCACCCACTGGTGTGAGCGAGCACCCACAAATCTGCCCAAGCACCCACAGGTGTGAGCGTGCACCCACAGGTGTAAGCGAGCACCCATAGGTGTGAGCGAGCACCCACAGGTGTGAGCGAGCACCCACAGGTGTGAGCGAGCACCCACAGGTGGGAGCGAGCACCCACAGGTCTGAACAAGCACCCACTGGTCTGAGCGAGCACCCACTGGTGTGAGCGTGCACCCACAGGTCTGAACAAGCACCCACAGGTGTGAACGAGCACCCACAGGTCTGAACAAGCACCCACTGGTGTGAGCGAGCACCCACAGGTGGGAGCGAGCACCCACAGGTGTGAGCGAGCACCCACAGGTGGGAGCGAGCACCCACAGGTGTGAGCGAGCACCCACAGGTCTGAGCGAGCACCCACAGGTCTGAGCGAGCACCCACAGGTCTAAACAAGCACCCACTGGTCTGACCGAGCACCCACTGGTGTGAGCGAGCACCCACAAGTCTGAGCGAGCACCCACAGGTCTGAACAAGCACCCACTGGTCTGAACAAGCACCCACTGGTCTGAACAAGCACCCACTGGTGTGAGCGAGCACCCACAGGTGTGAGCGAGGACCCACAGGTCTGCCCAAGCACCCACAGGTGTGAGCGAGCACCCACAGGCCTGAACAACGCGCTCAAGTGTCGCGTCAGACTAGGGCACACGGGCCACAGGAATAAGAGCCTCGTTGGACGTAGAATCGCTGTTCACTAACGTACCAGTGGACGAGACAATCGGGATGATAGCCGACAGAGTGTATCGTGATCCAGCCTGTACTCCTCTTGACATACCAGAAAATATCCTAAGGAAACTACTCCAAGCTTGTACTAAAGAGGCACCCTTCTTGAGCCTGGATGGGCACATGTATAAGCAAGTAGATGGGGTCGCCATGGGTTCTCCCCTAGGTGTCCTGTTTGCAAACTTCTACATGGGTACCATCGAGCAAAAAGTCTTAGTCGACATGAACATGAAACCGGCCATATACTGCAGGTATGTTGACGACATTTTTACACAGGTACCTGATGTCAGACATCTGCAGGAGTTGAAGGAGGCATTTGAGCGGAGTTCCGTGCTGCGTTTCACTTACGAGATGGAGAAGAATGGGAAGCTGCCCTTTCTAGATGTAACAGTCACGGAAAAGAGCGGAGGTTTCCACACTGCAGTCTACACTAAGGAAACGAACATAGGAATGTGCCTAAATGCCAAAATCAACTGCCCAGATAGGTACAAGAAGAGTGTTGTTAACGCATATGTCGACCGTGCTCTCAGCCACAGCTCAGAATGGAAGCAAGTCGACGAAGAACTCTGTAGGGTAAGGCAGGTCCTAGTCAACAACGGCTTCTCCAATGGTTTCGTCGAAGACATTATAAGAAGGAAAGTGAAACGCCATGCAACCTCTGAAGAGACAACCAACACAACACCTATACCCCCTATTAGACTATTTTACAGGAACTTCTTTTCCACAGCTCATAAAACGGAGGAAAGGGTCCTGAAAGATATTGTTAATGGAAACGTTATCCCTACAGACAAAAATCAGGGGATACAACTGACGATTTACTATAAAACCAGAAAAACGGCCAGCCTACTCATGAGAAACTCTCCAGACACAAAACAGAACGCTTTAAAAGAGACTAACGTCGTCTATGCCTTCAAATGCCCTCTTGGGGACTGTAAGCTCCAAAAAACCCAGTATATAGGCAAGACAACAACATCTCTTTCTAGGCGTTTAACGATGCATAAGCAACAGGGCTCCATTAAGGAACATATAATCTCTTCCCACAACCAAACCATCGCCAGAGAAATCCTAGTAAACAACACAGAAATCATCGATAGATACAGCGATAGCAGGCGGCTTGACGTTTGCGAGGCATTACACATCAAGAAGTCAACACCAGCAATCAACAGCCAATTAATACACAACTATATTTTACCCACCTCAAGACTCCGCTCCAATATAGAAGCATCAAGAAATATGGACCAATAGGCTTTCTACAATCACTTCTATTCAATACCCATTGTTTCATGTTCTGGCTTGTGTTGATGAAATTAATACCTTATTAAATACCACCTCACCCCATCCACCTCACTCAAATGTAGATATAAACAAAATCGGAGATGTGTAAGTTCTATTCAGTTGTGTATGTGTTAACTAAAGTCTTTGAAAATGTAATAAATTTTACGAAACGCGCTCAAGTGTCACGTCAGACAGACTAGAAATAAAAATGAATTTTGGAGAATTGATTTTTGAATTACCACCAACAGTGAAAAGAAATGTACGAAAGATTGAGAAAATTCGTGTTAGAATTATTAATCTTACTTTTTTGGTCATATTTATTAATATATATATATATATATATATATATATATATATATATATATATATATATATATATATATATATATATATTTGGACGAATGTAGTATATAGAAGTTTGCAGGTGACACTTGGCAAGCAATGGTGTGATAGCGTGTAGAGTGCACTGAGAGTCGGTACAGTATCTGGCAAGTGTCTGTTCTAAACCACACTTGAAAGTAGACTAGTAATTACTCTGATTGATTGATTGATGAAGATTAAGCCACCCAAAAGGTGGCACGGGCATGAATAGCCCGTAAGTGGTGGCCCTTTGAGCCATTACCAGTATGAAGAGCTATGAGGAAAGTTGTTGATGTTGTTATAGATTCAGCTACTCAGAACAAGTTCCAAGCAGCACGGGCTATGGTGAGCCCGTAGTGGACTTACCTGGCACAGGAGCGGGGCAAGAAGCACGGGCAATGGTTAGCCTCAGTATTTTCTCGCTTCTCTGCTGCTATATACTCGGGCAACACCTCACCGTTCTCCAAAGGTTGGAAGGAATATTACTTGTAAGTTGGGAAAAGGTTTGAGTTCCATAATTAGTTCTAATGAGAGCTTTGCTTCTCTCATTAGGCTAATGAGTTTGGAGCGAGAATATTATTGGGATAATCTACTTGCTACATAACTCCCCCTCCCAGGGAATGAAAGGAAAAACACCTGATCAAGGAAACTGGCTGGTCGGTGAATTGTACGTCCTGCTCGCGTTGTATAACCCTCAAAGTTAACTTCCTCCTCTTTGCTGATGTCATCTAACTGGGGTTGTAGGATGGGAGGTCGCACAGGATCGTCCGTCGTCGTAGGATCAGGTGGTGATGCGGCTGGTAACTGGGGTTGTAGGATGGGAGGTCGCACAGGATCGTCCGTCGTCGTAGGATCAGGTGGTGATGCGGCTGGTAACTGGGGTTGTAGGATGGGAGGTCGCACAGGATCGTCCGTCGTCGTAGGATCAGGTGGTGATGCGGCTGGTAACTGGGGTTGTAGGATGGGAGGTCGCACAGGATCGTCCGTCGTCGTAGGATCAGGTGGTGATGCGGCTGGTAACTGGGGTTGTAGGGTGGGAGGTCGCACAGGATCGTCCGTCGTCGTAGGATCAGGTGGTGGTGCGGCTGGTAACTGGGGTTGTAGGGTGGGAGGTCGCACAGGATCGTTCGTTGTCGTAGGTGGCGGTGCTGCTGGTAACTGTGGTCGAAAAGTGAATGGCGTAGTCGGCGGATGTGTCTCTGGAGGGATGTCTGGGACAGCGTCACAGTGTGCTGGTTTTCGTCGGACCTATCGATCACCTGGTGATCGATAGAGATGTTTACCCGCTTTCTTCGGCGTTCAATGGTGATGAAATTTGGTGTTCGAGAAACCATTTTAATGGTCCTTCGTAAGGTGACTGTAGAAGGCGTTGGACAGCGTCGATTCTTACAAACACATGTCCAGTTGTGTGGAGCTCATGAGGCACATATGTAGCACGAGTTACTGGGTGGCGTGGTGGTGGTGTAGGCCGAATGCTTGTCATCGCCGCTCGTAATTTCTGGACAAAAATGGGGGTCTGGGGGGGTGTGATGAGTGGCGTCGGGGTTAAGAATTCGTCCGGAAGCCGCAGTCTAGATCCGTATCCTAAGTCTGCTGCCGAGAATCCACTGCCCTCCTTCGTGGTCGAACGGATGCCAAGCATGACTAATGGAAGGTCTAATCATCTAATCATCAAGGCGTGCTTGAGCTCTTAGGGCGGCTTTTAGTTGTCTATGAAAGCGTTCTACCATTCCGTTCGACTCAGGGTGGTATGCTGTGGTTCGCTTGTGTGTGGTGCCGAGGAATTCCATAAGTTCCTTCCATAGATATGATTCGAATTGTCGTCCTTGGTCGGTGATGATGACAGAGAGGCTGCCAAAACGGGGCGACCCATCCAGATAGGAAAGCCTGGACAACTGACTCAGCTGAGATGTTGACTAATGGGATTGATTCCGGCCATCTGGAGAATCGATCGATGTAGGTAAGTAGATAAGAATATCCTCTTGCCAACAGTAACGGTCCAACGATGTTTATATACAGCACCTCGAAACGGTCAGAGGGTAACGGAAACTTTTGAAGAGGGCTCTTTGTGTGACGATGTGTTCTCGCCCACTGGCACTGGAGACAAGAACGAGTCCATCGTCGAACATCGGTATTGATTCCTGGTCACACAACACGTTCTGTTAGTAGCTTCTGGGAAGCACGTACTCCTGGGTGTGCTAGGGAGTGAAATGTTGAGAATGTTTTCCAGCGAAACTGGTCAGGAATGTAGGGCCTAAGTGCTCCCGTCCGTGAGGTGTCACAGATTTTTCATGGGAATCTCGATGAACAGGAGAGCTGTGTCAGATGTTCGTAATCGCTGCAGATCAGGGTCTTCCCGTTGGGCCTTACTGATTACACAATAGTCCACCTGAGCTGGGTTTGTCACGACGTGGTTTATGGTGGGTCGAAACAGTGACCAAATGGCTATGACATTGTTAGTTCCTTTGGCATGGCGGATATCCGAGGTAAATTGGGAGATAAATCCCAGGTGGTTGGCTTCTCGAGAAGAGTGAGCATCACTCTTGGCCGTCTGTGCATATGTGAGGGGGTTTGTAGTATGTGAGGATGTGGAAGTCCCGCCCCTCGAGGAAGTGCCGGAAATGATGTATGGCTGAGTAGAAGGCAAGCAGTTCCCTATCAAAAGTGCTGTATTTCTCTTCAGTGGGTGACAGGTACGCTGAAAAGAATGCAATTGAACACCATTCTCCTTCAATGAGCTGTTGTAGTACAGCACCAATTGCTGTGTTGGAAGCGTCGGTGGAGAGATTGGTGGGAGCGTCAGACACTGGGTGTGCTAGCAAGGTAAATTCCGCCAGCTTGTGTTTTATGTCGGTGAATGCTGTCTCTGCCTGGGGAGTCCACTCCAATGGAAGAGAGGACGTGTGTTTCCCACCACGTAAGAGGTCGAATAAGTGTTGCAAGATGTCCGAACAATGTGGACAATGTTGTGTGATAGCGACTTGAGTGCACTGAGAGCCGGTACAGTATCTCTCAAGTGTCTGTTCTAAACCATACTTGAAAGTAGACTGGTAATTACTCGATGACGATTAAGATTAAGCCATCCAAAAGGTGGCACGGGCATGAAAAGCCCATAAGTGGTGGCCCTTTTGAGCTATTACCAGTATCAAGAGCTGATACTGGAGATCTGTGGAGGTGCAACTGCACCCTGCGTGACGGAAGATGTCTCCCGTGGTAATTACTCGATTGATTGATAAGATTAAGCCACCCAAGAGGTGGCACGGGCATGAATAGCCCGTAATGACGTAATTACTCGCTTCTCTGCTGCTTATATGCTCGGGCAACACCTCACCATTCTCTAAAAGTTGGAAGGAATATTACTTGTAAGTTGGGAAAAGGTTTGAGTTCCATAATTAGTGCTAATGAGAGCTTTGCTTCTCTCATTAGGCTAATGAGTTTGGAGCGAGAATATTATTGGTAAAATCTTCTCGCTACATTCCTCTCTCCACAGCCCAGCCACAGAACAACAGTATGAGACAGGAGAGGACACCACCAGTCTCATACCAGACATCGTCAGACTCTGCACATCTTTCAAAATTCAAGATAATGCCGAGAGACCACTTTCCTACAGCATATGGAGTAGTTTATTGATAGTAACGGCAATGCAAAAGGAACAACCAAAGCTCAGACTTTCCAACACAGTCAGCCTGAGAGGAGAAATTATAATGACACCACGAAACCAACTGATTGCAAATTACTCAGAAAAAGTAACAGTCCTACAATGGAAACCTGTATGCTTGGAAAAGACGGACCCTTCAGAAAGACGCACACGGGTCGTGCTTTTGGGATACCCAATCGACTTTCTAGGGGTTAGGGTACTAGAACACAAGCAAATCCTGAATGAGGAACGATGCTGCACAAAAGTAGACATAGCAGCGATACGTCAGGTTCTTGTGACGGTCGTGGGACATGTTCCAGAAACATTCAGTCTTGGAAATTGGGGAATATACCGACAGAGACCATACGTCCGGCACGGAAAGAAAAGGTACAGTCAGCCCAGGCCAGGATAAACACACAGACCAGCACTACATACACCAACACCAACTTCTGGAACACTCGTGCACAGCCACAACACACACCCACTCTCACAGGATAAAATTTCCCAAATCTATTAATAATTCCAAATCAGAAAATACACATAAATGCTGCAGAAATGCAACAAAAGCAAAAATAAAAACTCAATTACTTTCGGAATGAACACAACAAATTTACAGTTTTACAGAGGTCCAGTTGAAAAACATCGTGAAGATCACAGCAGAGACCATTATCAATTTCATACAGATGACGCAGAACGCCTCACAACAACAGACTCAAAAAATCCCTTGTGTAATAATGGACAAGATCGTGCAGCAGACCACAGTTACACAAGAAATAGACAGTCTGAGACAAGACGGAGCACAAGAGGACAAACAACGCAACATGGACATACAGACTACCAACAACAGTCGAGTAGTAAAGACACCAGATCATCGACATTCACAAAAGCAACTGCAAGAAGCAGTGACCACTCAAGATCAACAGAACCTTACAACACAAGAGACAGACATCAACAACCAATGCAGTCTGATATGAAACAACACCAACAAAAAAGTATTGAACAGCAGAGATGCACAGATTCCGACAACACAAGAGACGGCCACGAGCAATCAATGCAGTCCTATGTGCAGCAATACTAAGAGCAATGTGATGGACAACAGGGATGCACAGATTCCAACAATGCAGGTGATGACCATGAGCAATCAGTGCAGTCTGATGTGCAGCGTCACGACTTGCGAGGTGGAGAATATAGACGTCGATTCCGAAGAGGAGTTCTACTAGAACAGGCAACACCAACCGCAACGGTCGTCTGGCCATTACGAATACTGCAGTGGAACATACAAGGTCTTGGAAATAAAAACCACACCCTTCAGGAAGCTGCAATCAGCACGAAAGCAGATATAATCGTTTTGGAAGAAACTCTTTTTCCCAGCCACGAAGTTCTTCAGATTAGCTGGATATCAGCACTATACGATACTGTATGAACAGGGAAGACAAAGAGGATTAATGACCCTAGTCAGAAACACCATACCCAGCAAGAAAATAGACCCAGTTTCATGTGGGGATGGAGTAGAGGTATTAGCAGTAACAGTGAATATGGCTAATATTGAGCTCCTCATATACAACGTCTACAAGCCCCCTAGACGTATACTAGAAGCAGAGGCAGTGCTTACCTTGGCCACGCAGGAAAAACTAATTATTGCTGGGGATTTTAATGCTCATCATCAAGAGTTAGGTGCGACTGGGCCAGCCAGTGCACATGGGCACCATTTAGCTGCATCTCTGCGAGAAGTACCTGAGATTACACTTTTTAACTCTGGGTAACCCACTCACATTCAAGGTGGTTCCACTGATCTTACATTAATCTCAAAAGCCCCCAAGCATCAGGCGAAGTGAGAGGTAGACCCGGTGATCACCAGTGACCACTATGCTACTGTCACGACACTAAACATAGAACGACCTCCTACACCACCAGCACAACCTAGGTGGAAATTTATAAGGCCAGCTGCAATATATACCAAGAGGAACTTGAAAAATGATATGCAACATATACGCCACCTGAGGATTTGAACATACGCGAAACCATTTCCAGGAAGCCATTACAGCTGCTGCAAAGTACTGTTCCAGTCATTGTCCCAAGAAACACAAAACGAAAGAACTATTGGTACTATAGTAATGAAGTTAAAAAACAAAACCACAGAGTCAACATCTTCAGAAAACATGGACTCCACAAGGAGGAGTGCTCAGTCCTAATCTTTTTAACAACCTTATGGAAAACCTCGTTACCATGACATTTGCAGAAGGAGCGTTAAATTGCTGAGCTATGCTGATGATATAGCATTAGTCGTCACAGGTCCTTCACTTTTAAATAAAACACAAGGGGCATTAGATAAATTAACATCTGAATGCAGCAGTTTAGGGCAAAAAATATCTGCACAGATGACTAAGGTAATGAGACTAGGTGAAAACACTCCAGACAGGCACCTATGCAATCAAGACATTAACCTTCAGTGGGTTACACAATATCAGTGTCCCGGAGTGTGGATAGATTCTAAAATGACATTCAACAAGCAAATTCAATATCTGAATGAGAAAGCAATGTCACGACTGAATATAACGAGAGCAATCACAGAGGCCCCGTCTAGGAGAGGGGCACAAAGTGTTAAGAATGTTTCACATACACGCCGTTCGTTCCCTAGTTGATTATGGAGCGCCTTCTTTACTCACTCTTTCTCCTGGTCAGTGGGCAAACGTTGAGGTTATTCAAAACGATGCAATGCGAGTCATAACAGGGGCTCCCAGATGGACTAAAATATTGAATCTAAGACTAGAAACCAAGCTAACGTCAGTTGAAATAAGGCAAAAAGGGATTGCCATGTGCATGCTGACCAAGATATTGACTAGACCTAGAATCAGTCTAGGTAGATATAACCACTGGAGCACTAACTCGGGACAGAAGATCTTCCAATAGCAACAGGTGGATCCATTGTGCATTAAACACCATCAATACATTCGATATTACAAATACAGTCACTGACAGGGGTGTCGACAAAATACATGCAGACTTCGTTATGCAAGCCCCTTGGTAATTGCTGCCAGCAGACTTTAAGGTTATGGCTCTTGAAGGAAAAAAGAACCAGACTAATCCTCATCTGCTACGTAACATTACACAGATGCATATAGAAGCAAACTTAGCATCTGACAGCTTCACATACTTCACAGATGGATTAGTAGACCAGCAGGGACAAGAAACCGGAGCTGCAGTTAAGGCAGAAAACTCTGTAAATACTTAGAGACTCTCAAAGAGGTGTTCAACTCTTCCAACAGAGATGCTAGCCATTCAAAAGGCTTTGGAACATGCTCTTGCTGAACATCGACAACATGTTATCATACATACAGATTCGAGAACTGCCATTGAAACCTTGCAACAAGAACACATATGTGATAACATCCATCTGATCACACATGTCATATCATTAATGCAAACACTCAAACGTCAAGACCGTCAGGTACTTATCAACTGGGTACAAAGTCATGTGGGAATAATAGGAAATGACATTGCAGACGAAGCTGTAAAACTTGCAATTAAGAGAAGAAATGTAGACATTTACATACCACAGAGTCTGTCACAGATTAAGAAGGTAATTAGAAATAGAGCAATGCAGAAGATGAACAGTGGCCACAACACAGCAGTTGCAACATCAGGATCTGCAGGAGGTTATCTTGAGATGATATCGGGGCTTTAGTGTCCCCGCGGCCCGGTCCTCGACCAGGCCTCCACCCCCAGGAAGCAGCCCGTGACAGCTGACTAACACCCAGGTACCTATTTTACTGCTAGGTAACAAGGGAATAGGGTGAAAGAAACGCTGTTCATTGTTTCTCGCCGGCACCCGGGATCGAACCCAGTACCACAGGATCACAAGTCCAGCGTGCTGTCCGCTCGGCCGACCGGCTCCCAATGGGATGGTACAAGAATTCAACTAACTACAAACCACTTATTTGATGAAAGGGAGTAGTAGTGCAACAGAAGTACACTTACATCGCATCAGACTTGGATACTCATGTACATGGGAAACAGGCTTACAGGTTCCAGAAGATTAGAGAAAATGTCAGCACTGTGGAGAAATGCCCAACACGCCACTGGAACATTACCTAACACACACAGTGCATAGTTATAAATCCATTAATATTTCAACTTAGATTCAACAGAGCAGAAGAAGTTGTTAAACACATGGGACAACATCTTACTGAAGCGACCATATGAGTCATAAATACTCATACTCCGCCCAAGTAAAACAGAAACAAGCAACACTTAGTGGGCCAGCCAGAGGCTTAGGGCCCGCGCAAGGAATTTCCCTGCAAAAAACAAAACAAAAAAGTATGAGTGCACGAAAGAATGCACGATTATATATGAGTGAATGAATACTATGAGGGGACAAACAGTATGAGTACATGATTAGTATGAGTTCACTTGCAGTATGCGTGCATGAACAGTGTGAGCACATGAGCAATGTGGGTGAACATAAAACTGAGTGAACAAAGAGGTTCAATGAATGATCAGTATTAATGCCTGACAGAGTGAGTGTCGATTAAGAGAGAGAGTGCATACAAAACCAGTGTGAGAGGTGGAAATGCAGAAACATAAAAATTGCAAAAAATAGGAAAGATTGTTAGCGTGAGTGAGAGCTAGGAGGGAGGGAGAGGTGAGAGTGAATTATGGACACGTTAGAGGGAATGGAAGGGGAAAGGCAGAGGAGACAGAGGAGGGTGATGATAATTGGATGGCGTGGTTATGGGATGGAGGAGAAAGATGGAGTGCAGAATGGAAGGGGCTAAAGGTACAGGATGTATAGATCCCCTGATCTTCTCAGTCTGTCTGTCTGTCTGTCTGTCTGTCTGTCTGTCTGTCTGTCTGTCTGTCTGTCTGTCTGTCTGTAAGTCTGTCTGTCTGTCTGTCTGTCTGTCTGTCTGTCTGTCTGTCTGTCTGTCTGTCTGTCTGTCTGTCTGTCTGTCTGTCTCTCTCTCTCTCTCTTCCTCTCTCCATTTCCACTCCCCCACCCCTTACAGCAGCAGTATGCAATACAATTCCGTATACAATACTGCAGTAAGCTGTAATATGTAGAAAAGCTAGTTTACAGGTCAAGGTAAGCCCTCAGTCAGGTGTTAAATATTATAGCAAAATTGGTGCTTAATGCTAAAACAGTATATATATATATATATATATATATATATATATATATATATATATATATATATATATATATATATATATATATATATATATATATATATATATATATATATATATGTCGTACCTAGTAGCCAGAACTCACTTCTCAGCCTACTATGCAAGGCCCAGTTTGCCTAATAAGCCAAGTTTTCATGAATTAATTGTTTTTCGACTACCTAACCTACCTAACCTAACCTAACCTAGCTTTTTCGGCTACCTAACCTAACCTAACCTATAAAGATAGGTTAGGTTAGGTTAGGTAGGGTTGGTTAGGTTCGGTCATATATCGACGTTAATTTGAACTCCAATACAAAAAAATTGACCTCATACATAATGAAATGGGTAGCTTTATCATTTCATAAGAAAAAAATTAGAGAAAATATATTAATTCAGGAAAACTTGGCTTATTAGGCAAATCGGGCCTTGAATAGTAGGCGTAGAAGTGCATTCTGGCTACTAGGTACGACATATATATATATATATATATATATATATATATATATATATATATATATATATATATATATATATATATATATATATATGTCGTACCAAGTAGCCAGAACGCACTTATCAGCCTACAATGCAAGGCCCGATTTGCCTAATAAGCCAAGTTTTCATGAATTAATATGTTTTCTCTAGTTTTTTTCTTACGAAATGATAAAGCTACCCATTTCATTATGTATGAGGTCAATTTTTTTTAATGGAGTTAAAATTAACGTAGATATATGACCGAACCTAACCAACCCTACCTAACCTAACCTAACCTATCTTCATAGGTTAGGTTCGGTTAGGTAGCAGAAAAAGTTAGGTTAGGTTAGGTAGGTTAGGTAGTCGAAAAAACATTAATTCATGAAAACTTGGCTTATTAGGCAAATCGGGCCTTGAATAGTAGGCTGATAAGTACGTTCTGGCTATTAGGTACGACATATATATATATATATATATATATATATATTAGTATATTTTGGTAGCAGTCTTTCTTGTAGACATATATTATTAAATATGACCGAAAAAGTAAGATTAATAATTCTAACACGAATTTTCTCAATCTTTCGTACATTTCTTTTCACTGTTGGAGGTAATTCAAAAATCAGTTCTCCAAAATTCATTTTTATTTCTAGTCTGACGCGACACTTGAGCGCGTTTCGTAAAACTTATTACATTTTCAAAGACTTTACACATACACAACTGAATAGAACTTACATATCTCCGATTTGTTTATATCTACATTTGAGTGAGGTGGTATTTAATAGGGTATTAATTTCATCAACACAAGACAGAACACGAAACAATGGGTATTGAAATGGAAGTGATTGTAGAAAGCCTATTGGTCCATATTTCTTGATGTTCCTTAATGGAGCCCTGTTGCTTATGCATCGTTAAACGCCTAGAAAGAGATGTTGTTGTCTTGCCTATATACTGAGTTCTTTGAGGCTTACAGTCCCCAAGTGGGCATTTGAAGGCATAGACGACGTTGGTCTCTTTTAAAGCGTTCTGCTTTGTGTCTGGAGAGTTTCTCATGAGTAGGCTGGCCGTTTTTCTGGTTTTATAGTAAATCGTCAGTTGTATCCTCTGATTTTTGTCTGTAGGGATAACGTTTCTATTAACAATATCTTTCAGGACCCTTTCCTCCATTTTATGAGCTGTGGAAAAGAAGTTCCTGTAAAATAGTCTAAGAGGGGGTATAGGTGTTGTGTTAGTTGTCTCTTCAGAGGTTGCATGGCGTTTCACTTTCCTTCTTATGATGTCTTCGACGAAACCATTGGAGAAGCCGTTGTTGACTAGGACCTGCCTTACCCTACAGAGGCAGTCGACGAAGAACTCTGTAGGGTAAGGCAGGTCCTAGTCAATAACGGCTTCTCCAATGGTTTCATCGAAGACATCATAAGAAGGAAAGTGAAAAGCCATGCAACCTCTGAAGAGACAACTAACACAACACCTATACCCCCTATTAGACTATTTTACAGGAACTTCTTTTCCACAGCTCATAAAACGGAGGAAAGGGTCCTGAAAGATATTGTTAATAGAAACGTTATCCCTACAGACAAAAATCAGAGGATACAACTGACGATTTACTATAAAATCAGAAAAACGGCCAGCCTACTCATGAGAAACTCTCCAGACACAAAACAGAACGCTTTAAAAGAGACTAACGTCGTCTATGCCTTCAAATGCCCACTTGGGGACTGTAAGCTCCAAAAAACCCAGTATATAGGCAAGACAACAACATCTCTTTCTAGGCGTTTAACGATGCATAAGCAACAGGGCTCCATTAAGGAACATATAATCTCTTCCCATAACCAAACCATCGCCAGAGAAATCCTAGTAAACAACACAGAAATCATCGATAGATACAGCGATAGCAGGCGGCTTGACGTTTGCGAGGCACTACACATCAAGAAGTCAACACCAGCAATCAACAGCCAATTATTGCACAACTATATTCTACCCACCTCAAGACTCCGCTCCAATATAGAAGCATCAAGAAATATAGACCAATAGGCTTTCTACAAACACTTCTATTCAATACCCATTGTTTCTGTTCTGTCTTGTGTTGATACTTTTAATACCCTATTAATATCCCCTCTTGTTCTGTCTTGTGTTAATGCCACATCACCCCTCCCACCTCACTCAAATGTAGATATAAAATCAGAGATACGTAAGTTCTAATCAGTTGTGTATTTGTGAAGTCTTTGAAAATGTAATAAGTTTTACGAAACGCGCCCGTGTCGCGTCAGACTAGAAATAAAAATGAATTTTGGAGAAGTGATTTTTTATTTACCTTCAACAGTGAAGCGTAATGTACGAAAGATTGAGAAAATTCGTGTTAGAATTATTAATCTTACTTTTTCGGTCATATTTAATAATATATATATATATATATATATATATATATATATATATATATATATATATATATATATATATATATATATATATATATATATATATATATATATATATATAATATATATATATATATATATATATATATATATATATATATATATATATATATATATATATATATATATATATAATATATATATATATATTTATATATATATATATATATATATATATATATATATATATATATATATATATATATGTGTGTATATCACGAAAATAAACACGTGATTAAGAATGTGACAATGTCAGACCACGAAGGAAAATGAAACAGGAAATTTCCTTAAGTACTTTCGTATATTAAATACATCTTCAGAAGGTCCAAAGGAAGGCTGGTGTTGACCTTCTGAAGATGTATTTAATATACGAAAGTACTTAAGGAAATTTCCTGTTTCATTTTCCTTCGTGGTCTGACATTGTCATATATATATATATATATACATATATATATATATATATATATATATATATATATATATATATATATATATATATATATATATATATATATTGGTGTATACTGGCAGCAGGTTTTCTTTCAAACATGTTTCATTGAATATGACCGCATATTCTGTATTTATTATTTTCTGGTTTAGGGCTTCTATCCCTCTAACTATTTTCTTAGCATCAGGGCTTAATTGGAATAGGAGTTCTCCAAAACTCATTTTCGTACTTTTAAGGTGAAGAAAAGAAGTGATTTACTATAGAGTGTATTACACTTATTTGTATAATTTGCACGACGTTTCGAACCTCCATGGTTCATTCTCAAGTGAACAGATCTTACAATACTAGTTGATTTTATACCCGCATTAGGTCAGGTGATAATACAATGAAGGTGAAAAACATGGGGGGATACATAAGGGATAAACATAGGGGCTGCAGAAGGCGTATTGGCCCATACGAGGCATCTCCTATCTAAACACAAAGATTAATCCAGTGTAATTGGCCTGTTATGTTGGCCATTGTCTTCTGTGTTGGCATCTAGTAAGGACAAGACAAGAACATATCGATGCCAACACAGAAGACAATGGCCAACATAACAGGCCAATTACACTGGATTAATCTTTGTGTTTAGATAGGAGATGCCTCGTATGGGCCAATACGCCTTCTGCAGCCCCTATGTTTATCCCTTATGTATCCCCCCATGTTTTTCACCTTCATTGTATTATCACCTGACCTAATGCGGGTATAAAATCAACTAGTATTGTAAGATCTGTTCACTTGAGAATGAACCATGGAGGTTCGAAATGTCGTGCAAATTATACAAATAAGTGTAATACACTCTATAGTAAATCACTTCTTTTCTTCACCTTAAAAGTACGAAAATGAGTTTTGGAGAACTCCTATTCCAATTAAGCCCTGATGCTAAGAAAATAGTTAGAGGGATAGAAGCCCTAAACCAGAAAATAATAAATACAGAATATGCGGTCATATTCAATGAAACATATATATATATATATATATATATATGTCTCATTGAATATAACAGCATATTCTGTATTAATTATGGTCTGGTTTAGGAGCTTCAATTCCTCTAACTAGTGTTCTTGCATCAGGGTTTAGATGGAAGAGAAGTTCTCCAAAAGTCATGTTCGTTTTCGAGGTGAAGAAAAAAGTAAATAAGATTAATAATTCTAACACGAATTTTCTAAATATTTCTTATGTTTCTTAAAAAAAGTAAATAAAATTAATAATTCTAACACGAATTTTCTAAATATTTCTTATGTTTCTTTTCACTCTCGATGGTAATTGAAAAATCAATTCTTCAAAATTAATTTTATTTCTAGTCAGACGCGACGCTTGAACGCGTTTCGTAATAACTTATTACATTTTCAAAGACTTCAGTTTACACACACAACTGTAACCTGTAAACACGCTAATCCGTCATACTTATACTCGCATTTAGGTGAGGTGATATGGTACAACAGTTTTGGATGAGGTGAACAAACTTGTGACAAACACAAGACAGAACACAAAACTATGGGTATTAATTGGATATGAGAGCATAAGAATGGAAGTAACTGCAGAGGGCCTATGGGCCAATACTTCCTCTTGATGCTTCTATATTGGTTCGGAATCCTGAAGTGGGTAGAATATAGTTGTGTATTAATTGGCTGTTGATTGCAGGTGTTGACTTTTTGATGTGTAGTGCCTCGCAGATGTCGAGTCTAAGAAAATCTTACCTTTTCGGTCATATTTAACAACATATGCTTACAAGTAAGACTGCTACCAAAATATACTAATATTAGTACGCACGACCCAGCAGCAAGAAATCAAACCTTCACGATAAAATATCGCCAAGATCTGATTCGAAATCAGATACACAAGGCAGAAAATGAGATCAAAGACAACAAAACGCAACTACTTCATGCTACAAACCAATGGAGAAACAGCAACATCGACGAAAACCTCCGTACTCGTATCGACCAACACCTCGACATCCTCACAGATCGACATCACCTCAGCACCGAAACCAGGATAATCAAGAAACTAACAACATTATATGGAGGACTTATGGCGATTCCACGACCCAGAGATGGCTTCCTGAACCTTGCTGGAATCAACCTCACTGAGAACCAAATCACTCTCCTAAATCTGTCTCTGTCTAAATCTATAAACTGTTACGTTATATCCAGACCCAGTGAGATGGCCCGGAAAGTTGAGTTGGAGATCCTATTGGACGACATATTCGACTTCGAGACGCAAAAGAAGGTTACCGCTAGAGACACCTTGCAAGCAGAACTTATTGCAGAAGGAAGAAAGAATCGAGGTAACTACAGAAGTACCATACTGTCCCCCAAGCTCAAAGCAGCAGCTAAGAACCTTCGTGAGAACAAGGAGATAGTCGTCAGGAGAGGTGACAAGTCGCCAATATACGTTATTCTTAAAAAAGACGAATAACTGGCGAAAATGAACCTCCTACTCTCTGACCAAGCTAAATTCCAAAGGGTAATGAAGGACACTACAGCCGAATAGAAAACAAAGGTAAACAGATTGATCGAATCTGTGAACGCCAAGACATCCGGACTCCACCTGCCAAAGGTTATTGGGGAATACAAACCTGGGTATGCGTATGGAAATGTCAAGACCCACAAGCCTGGAAACCCACCTTGGCCAATCATCAGCCAGATACCCACACCCACGTACAGGCTGGCTAAGCGACTGAACGGCTTGTTGACTCCTTATGTACCTTGTACTTTCAGCCTGAAGTCTCCAAAGGAATTTGTTGACTTACTGCATGGAACACGGGCCACAGGGATAAGAGCCTCGTTTGACGTATAATCACTGTTTACCAACGTACCTGTGGATGAAACAATTGGGATGATACCGGACAGAGTGTATCGTAATCCGGCCTGTACTCCTCTTGATATACCAGAAAACATTCTAAGGAAACTACTCCAAGCTTGTACTAAAGAGGCACCCTTCTTGAGTCCAGATGGGCACATGTATAAGCAAGTAGATGGGGTTGCCATGGGTTCTCCAATAGGTATCCTGTTTACGAACTTCTACATGGGTACCATCGAGCAAAAGGTCTTAGTTGACATGGACTTGAAACCTGCCATATACTGCAGGAATGTTGATGACATATTTACACAGGTACCCGATGTCAGACGTCTGCAGGAGCTGAAGGAGATATTTGAGCGGAATTCTGTGTTGAGTTTCACTTACAAGATGGAGAAGGATGGGAAGCTGCCCTTTCTAGATGTAACAGTCACGGAAAGGAGCGGAGGTTTCCACACTGCAGTCTACACTAAGGAAACAAACATAGGAATGTGCCTCAATGCCAAGAGTGACTGCCCAGACTGGCACAAGAGGAGTGTTATCAACGCTTACGTCGACCGTGCTCTCAGCCACAGCTCAGATTCTTATAAGAATAGAACAACCTACCATGAACACCCAAATCACGGAACTATTTACTCTACCCACCATTAGATTAAGGTCAAGACCAGAACATAACGATGCCAACACAGAAGACACTGTTCAACATAACAGGCCAATTACACCTGATTAATCTTTGTATAATAGGAGCTGCCTCGTATGGACCAATGGGCCTACTGTAGTTACCTTTATTCTTATGTTCTTATGTGCTTCGTCCCCCATTTATCCCCTATGTATCCCCCTTGTTTTTACCTTTATCACCTGACCCCGTACGGGTATAAACCAACGAGTCCTGTAATTTCATTTCACTTGAGAATGAACCATGGAGGTTCGAAACGTTGTGCAAATTGTATAAATAAGTAATACATTCTATAGTAATTTACTTTTTTCTTCACCTTGAAATAACGAAAATGAGTTTTGGAGAACTCCTCTTTCAGCTAAGCCCTGATGCTAGGAAAATAGTTAGAGTGATAGAAGCCCTAAACCAGAAGATAGTAAATACTGAATATGCAGTCATATTCATTGATATATATGTATATATATATATATTATATATATATATATATATATATATATATATATATATATATATATATATATATATATATATATATGTATATATATAGTGTTGAATTCAAGTCAGGCGAGAATTCAAGTCAGACGAGACGCTGTCCTCAGGGCTGTACACAACCATTTCCGTCCCCTTTACCCATTCATCCGATCGTGCTACAGTGGGGACTCTAAGCTTCTTTTTGGGGAGCATGAAATAAAATCCTGTGAAGGTGTCCAACAAGGTGACCCCTTAGCCCCCCTCCTTTTCTGCCTAGCTATCAAAGAGGTCACTGATAGTCTCACAAGCGAGCTAAACATCTGGTACCTGGATGATGGCACTCTAGCTGGAACTCCGGAAACCATTTTGGAGGATATAAGGAAAATCCAGGACCAGGGAGCAGCCTTAGGCCTCATTCTCAATGCATCCAAATGTGAAATAATCTCCCGCAACCCAGACATCACTGGGCAAATACAAAATGTTCTTCCAGACATTCTCGTTGTCGAGCCACCGGACTGCACTCTCCTGGGTGCCCCCATTGGCCCACGAGCAATCGAGGAGGTCCTGGCTGCAAAAATCACTGACCTAAAGAGAATGCTGGACAGGATTGACAAGATTGATGCCCATGATGCTCTCTATCTCCTCACAAGATGCCTGTCTCTCCCTAAGTTGACCTACTTTCTGAGATGTTCTCCATCCTACAGCAGCCCTAAGTTAAATGTGTATGACACCCTTCTGAGGTCCATGCTGGTGAAAGTCTTGAACCTGCCATTGGACGACTCTCAGTGGGAGCAAGTAACCCTTCCTGTAAGACTCGGCGGCCTTGGTGTCCGCACAGCCTCTCAAATTGCTCTACCAGCCTTCCTTTACTCCACCCACGCATCGCACGACCTCGTCAGAGATATCTTACCTGCAACCCTGAGAGATTCAGCAGGAATACACGATCCTGCTTTCACTGAATGTTCAAATCAGTGGGATGTTCTTGCAGCCCCAGCAACCATTATAGAGCCAACAAAACAACACAAACAGTCCGGCTGGGACCACCCTATAGTGGAAAAAGTAGCTGATGCCATGGTCAGCGCCGCAACATCAGACAAGGAGAAAGCCCGCCTCAGAGCAGTGCGTGCCCCCCATGCAGGAGACTTCCTCCTGGCAGTACCCATGTCAGCAATGGGCACGCGTCTAGATCCAGAATCCCATCGTGTAGCAGTGGCCCTCCGCCTTGGTGCCCCAATTCACACTGAATACAAATGTATTTGCAACAGGGTGGAAGCAGACCAATACGGTCTGCATGGGGTGCATTGCGGAAGCACAAAGGGCTGGCATGCAAGATACAACGAGGTCAATGACATCATCAAGAGAAGCCTCGTCTCAGCTAGGTGCCCAGCGGAGAGAGAACCTCGCATCCTAAGGGTCCAAAACCCAGATTTCCCCGCACTTCGCCTTGATGGCATCACCATATACTCATGGAAGGAGGGTAGACAGTTGGTGTGGGACTACACATGTGTATCCACCCTGGATGACACCTATGAACACTTCGGAGCTGATCAAGCAGGTGGGGCGGCCAACCACAGGGAAACAGCAAAATCACTCAAGTACAGGCGACTGGAAGGTCAATACCTCTTTGTTCCCATAGCGTCTGAGACGCATGGCCCCTGGGGCAAGAGTGCCTTGGGATTTCTCAAGGAATTAGGTTCCAAGCTCATTGACGTCACCAGAGACCCAAGGGCTTCCAATTTTTTGTTTCAGCGTCTCAGTGTGGCGATCCAGAGGGGAAATGCTTGCTGCGTCCTCGGTTCCTGTCCGGAAGCGGAGGAGCTTCAAGAGACCCATAACCTTTAGGCATTTGTCTTGTATGTTTTGTAACCTTTAAATACACAATAAAGCAAAAAAAAAAAAAAAAAAGAAGGGGGTGGTAGAAGAAAAGCACATAGAAACTGTATTGGAGGGGACCTACATTCCCTCCAATGCGTTATGTGTGGTTTCCTCCGAGGCTATGGGTCCCCCTTCTTCCAGCCAGAGGTGGTACTCCCTTCTCTATAAAATATATATATATATATATATATATATATATATATATATATATATATATATATATATATATATATATATAAATATATAAATATATAAATATATAAATATATAAATATATATATATATATATATATATATATATATATATATATATATATATATATATATATATATATATATATATATATATAATGTGAGAAAGCTGCATGAACGCGCAAGCCATATATCACTAAGAACTCTTTGACCCGGCCAGGATTCGAACACATGCCGTCCAGGATCACCCCTAAACGTACACAGTACCGTGACCACCGCACCAATGATCGTCTTCGATCATTGGTGCGGTGGTTACGGTACTGTGTACGTTTAGGGGTGATCCTGGACGGCATGGGTTCGAATCCTGGCCGGGTCAAAGAGTTCTTAGTGATATATATATATATGTCGTACCTAGTAGCCAGAACGCACTTCTCAGCCTACTATGCAAGGCCCGATTTGCCTAATAAGCCAAGTTTTCCTGAATTAATATATTTTCTCTAATTTTTTTCTTATGAATTGATAAAGCTACCCATTTCATTATGTATGAGGTAAATTTCTTTTTATTGGAGTTAAAATTAACGTAGATATATGACCGAACCTAACCAACCCCACCTAACCTAACCTAACCTATCTTTATAGGTTAGGTTAGGTTAGGTAGCCGAAAAAGATAGGTTAGGTTAGGTTAGGTAGGTTAGGTAGTCGAAAAAACATTAATTCATGAAAACTTGGCTTATTAGGCAAATCGGGCCTTGCATAGTAGGCTGAGAAGTGCGTTCTGGCTATTAGGTACGACATATATATATATATATATATATATATATATATATATGTCGTACTTAGTAGCCAGAACTCACTTCTCAGCCTACTATTCAAGGCCCGATTTGCCTAATAAGCCAAGTTTTCCTGAATTAATATATTTACTATAATTTTTTTCTTATGAAATGATAAAGCTACCCTTTTCACTATGTATGAGGTCAATTTTTTTTATTGGAGTTAAAATTAACGTAGATATATGACCGAACCTAACCAACCCTACCTAACCTAACCTAACCTATATATATAGGTAAGGTTAGGTTAGGTAGCCAAAAAAAGCTAGGTTAGGTTAGGTTAGGTAGGTTAGGTAGACGAAAAAACATTAATTCATGAAAACTTGGCTTATTAGGCAAATCGGGCCTTGCATAGTAGGCTGAGAAGTGAGTTCTGGCTACTAGGTACGACATATATATATATATATATATATATATATATATATATATATTTTGGTAGCAGTCTTTCCTGTAGACATATATTATTAAATATGACCGAAAAAGTAAGATTAATAATTCTAACACGAATTTTCTCAATATTTCTTATGTTTCTTTTCACTGTCGATGGTAATTGAAAAATCAATTCTCCAAAATTCATTTTTATTTCTAGTCTGACGCGACACTTGAACGCGTTTCGTAATAACTTATTACATTTTCAAAGACTTTAGTTTACACACACAACTAAAGACCTGCAAACACTAAACAGAGTTTAAACAGCTTTCATTTTATACCTGCATTTGGGTGAGTTAAAGAGAAGAATGGAAGTAACTGCAAAGGGCTTATTGGCCCATATTTCTTGATGCTTCTATATTGGTGCGGAGTCTTGAAGTGGGTAGAATATAGTTGTGCATTAATTGGCTGTTGATTGCTGGTGTTGACTTCTTGATGTGTAGTGCCTCGCAGATATCAAGCCGCCTGCTATTGCTGTATCTATCGATGATTTCCGTGTTTTTTGTTACGACTTCTCTGGTGATGGTCTGTTTGTGGGAAGAGATTATATGTTCCTTAATGGAGCCCTGTTGCTTATGCATCGTTAATCGCCTGGAAAGACATGTTGTTGTCTTGCCTATATACTGAGTTCTGTGAGGCTTACAGTCCCCAAGAGGGCATTTGAAAGCATAGACGACGTTGGTCACTTTTAAAGCGTTCTGTTTTGTGTCTGAAGAGTTTCTCATGAGTAGGCTGGCCGTTTTTTTTGGTTTTATAGTAAATTGTCAGTTGTATCTTCTGATTTTTGTCTGTAGGGATAACGTTTCTACTAACAATATCTTTCAGGACCCTTTCCTCCGTTTTATGGGCAGTGGAAAAGAAGTTCCTGTAAAATAGTCTAATAGGGGGTATAGGTGTTGTGTTAGTTGTCTCTTCAGAGGTTGCATGGCGTTTCACTTTCCTTCTTATGATGTCTTCGACGAAACCATTGGAGAAGCCGTTGTTGACTAGGACCTGCCTTACCCTACAGAGTTCTTCGTCGACTTACTTCCATTCTGAGATGTGGCTGAGAGCACGGTCGACATAAATAGGATTTCTATTAACCCGTGAAATTAGGAAGGATAACAGCCTGCCTTTCCTGGATGTGTTAATAAAAAAACCCAGAAGCATCTCTAAGCACCAGCGTATATACCAAGCCTTCAAATATAGGATAATGCCTAAACGGTAGGGGGCGAGTGCCTCAAAGATATAAAGCCAGTGTTCTCAACGCTTATATTTGTCGAGCCCTTACTCACTTCTCTGTATGGAGCAACGAGAATAGAGATTCTGAAAAGATACCTCAAGTACTGGTGAACGATGGCTATAGTCACCGGAAGATAAACACCACTATAAGACGACACCTGGACCATTGGTACAATCCTGAACCATGAACAGAAACCACATCACATCCAATAAAATTATATTACAAATCCACCATGCAG
Source organism: Procambarus clarkii (assembly GCF_040958095.1). Classification (NCBI taxonomy): domain Eukaryota; kingdom Metazoa; phylum Arthropoda; class Malacostraca; order Decapoda; family Cambaridae; genus Procambarus; species Procambarus clarkii. The sequence goes on along the minus strand of NC_091237.1, from coordinate 9,457,044 downwards.
TGCATGCAAGAACGAGGAAAGAATAATGAAAAAAATAATCCGTAAAGGCGTAAGAAGCACAACCTCTAACCAGAACATAGATATCATATCATCATATACTATAAAACAAAGAAGACTACCGACCTCCTCATTAAATCAGCCCGAAGCCGACAGAGAACCCTTTTCAGCATTCAAACTAAGTATATGTACACCTGCCCCCCTCGAAGGATGTAGCCTTCAATCCAGGTACATAGGTATGACGTCGACCAGTCTCACATGGCGATTGATCTGTCATCTTCAATCAGGTGTCTCTAAAAATCACATGAGACAAGCCCATGACATCACCCTAACAAGAGAAATGCTGAATAAAAAACACTTGCATATTAGACAAATCCCAAGATGTAAGAAGATTACAAATTCTTGAAGCCCTTCACATAAAAGTTGAACCTACCATAAATACTCAAATAACAGAACTATTCACTTTACCCACCATGAGGGTGAGAACAAGACAGGAACGCAAAGATGCCAACGATAACGTCACTGTCCAAAATGCCCTGCCCGTTACACCTGACAAGTTTTTATATACATCGTTGCATTGCATGTATATATGTATTGTAAGATTGACCCCCTTGCAATTTTCCTTTACTCCTTATTTTCGTCTCTTTTCCTCACCTAATTGTATGTACTTGACCTCCTAGTGGTATAAATCCTATGTTCCCTTTTGTCTCCTCAGTCATATCCCAGCTCCTGTGTCAGATAAGTTCACTACGGGCTCACCATAGCCCGTGCTACTTGGAACTTTCTATTCCGAGTAACTGAATCTAAAACAACAAACAACTTGTCTCCTATCACATCAAAGACCACTACAACCCATATAGGGGATGGTACAGGACCTTTGTACCATCTTAATAGGGCGTCTATTCCTCTGACTAGTGCTCTAGCATTTTGGATTAATTGGAAGAGAAGTTCTCCAAAGGTCATCTTTGTTCGAGGTGAACAAAAAGAAATAAATAACTGTAGAATATTTAACTTTTTATAAAATTTACACAACGTTTCGAACCTACATGGTTCATTCTCAAGTGATAAGCAAATACAAGGCGTGTTAGATTTATACCATTAAGGGGTCAGGTGAAGACAAGTAGACCTATACAATTGGGTCAAGAATAAGGCATGAAGGGGGCAAAAGTAAAGCGTAAAAAAAAAGGAAATAGGGGACGAAGCCCATACAAAGAATAATCAGGTGTAGTGGACGTAGCATGTTGAGCAGTGTCTTCTATGTTGGCATCTTCATGTTCCTGTCTTGTCCTTACTCTCATGGTCGGTAGAGTGAATAGTTCCGTAATTTGGGTATTTTTGGTTGGTTGTTCTATTTTTATATGGATTGCTTTTAGAATTTGTAATCTTCTTACATTTTGGGATTTGTCTATTATACAAGTGTTTTTTATTCAACATTTGTCTTGTTAGAGTGATGTCATGGGCTTGTCTTACGTGATTTTTTGGGGGCACCTGATTGAAAATGACAGGTCAAACGCCTCGTCAGCTTGGTCGACGTCATACCTATGTACATAGCTTGAAGGCATCATCCTTCGTGGGGGCAGGTGTTCATATATATATATATATATATATATATATATATATATATATATATATATATATATATATATATATATATATATATATATATATGCGAACAAGCCTGAATGGTCCCCAGGACAATATGCAACTGAAAACTCACACCCCAGAAGTGACTCGAACCCATACTCCCAGAAGCAACGCAACTGGTATGTACAAGACGCCTTAATCCACTTGACCATCACGACCGGACATAATGAGGTGATAGCCTAAGCTATCATGTAAAATGCTATGCCCAAGATTACTGTCCGAGTGCCGGCGGTGGGGTGGTTCAAATAGCTTAGGCTATCACCTCATTATGTCCGGTCGTGATGGTCAAGTGGATTAAGGCGTCTTGTACATACCAGTTGCGTTGCTTCTGGGAGTATGGGTTCGAGTCACTTCTGGGGTGTGAGTTTTCAGTTGCATATTGTCCTGGGGACCATTCAGGCTTGTTCGCATTTGTGTTCCTCACGTGTGCCCCAAAGAATGAGGTGATTTGGTAAAATGCTATGCCCAAGATTACTATCCGAGTGCCGGCGGTGGGGTGGTTCAAATAGCTTAGGCTATCACCTCATTATGTCCGGTCGTGATGGTCAAGTGGATTAAGGCGTCTTGTACATACCAGTTGCGTTGCTTCTGGGAGTATGGGTTCGAGTCACTTCTGGGGTGTGAGTTTTCAGTTGCATATTGTCCTGGGGACCATTCAGGCTTGTTCGCATTTGTGTTCCTCACGTGTGCCCCAAAGAATGAGGTGATTTGGTAAAATGCTATGCCCAAGATTACTATCCGAGTGCCGGCGGTGGGGTGGTTCAAATAGCTTAGGCTATCACCTCATTATGTCCGGTCGTGATGGTCAAGTGGATTAAGGCGTCTTGTACATACCAGTTGCGTTGCTTCTGGGAGTATGGGTTCGAGTCACTTCTGGGGTGTGAGTTTTCAGTTGCATATTGTCCTGGGGACCATTCAGGCTTGTTCGCATTTGTGTTCCTCACGTGTGCCCCAAAGAATGAGGTGATTTGGTAAAATGCTATGCCCAAGATTACTATCCGAGTGCCGGCGGTGGGGTGGTTCAAATAGCTTAGGCTATCACCTCATTATGTCCGGTCGTGATGGTCAAGTGGATTAAGGCGTCTTGTACATACCAGTTGCGTTGCTTCTGGGAGTATGGGTTCGAGTCACTTCTGGGGTGTGAGTTTTCAGTTGCATATTGTCCTGGGGACCATTCAGGCTTGTTCGCATTTGTGTTCCTCACGTGTGCCCCAAAGAATGAGGTGATTTGGTAAAATGCTATGCCCAAGATTACTATCCGAGTGCCGGCGGTGGGGTGGTTCAAATAGCTTAGGCTATCACCTCATTATGTCCGGTCGTGATGGTCAAGTGGATTAAGGCGTCTTGTACATACCAGTTGCGTTGCTTCTGGGAGTATGGGTTCGAGTCACTTCTGGGGTGTGAGTTTTCAGTTGCATATTGTCCTGGGGACCATTCAGGCTTGTTCGCATTTGTGTTCCTCACGTGTGCCCCAAAGAATGAGGTGATTTGGTAAAATGCTATGCCCAAGATTACTATCCGAGTGCCGGCGGTGGGGTGGTTCAAATAGCTTAGGCTATCACCTCATTATGTCCGGTCGTGATGGTCAAGTGGATTAAGGCGTCTTGTACATACCAGTTGCGTTGCTTCTGGGAGTATGGGTTCGAGTCACTTCTGGGGTGTGAGTTTTCAGTTGCATATTGTCCTGGGGACCATTCAGGCTTGTTCGCATTTGTGTTCCTCACGTGTGCCCCAAAGAATGAGGTGATTTGGTAAAATGCTATGCCCAAGATTACTATCCGAGTGCCGGCGGTGGGGTGGTTCAAATAGCTTAGGCTATCACCTCATTATGTCCGGTCGTGATGGTCAAGTGGATTAAGGCGTCTTGTACATACCAGTTGCGTTGCTTCTGGGAGTATGGGTTCGAGTCACTTCTGGGGTGTGAGTTTTCAGTTGCATATTGTCCTGGGGACCATTCAGGCTTGTTCGCATTTGTGTTCCTCACGTGTGCCCCAAAGAATGAGGTGATTTGGTAAAATGCTATGCCCAAGATTACTATCCGAGTGCCGGCGGTGGGGTGGTTCAAATAGCTTAGGCTATCACCTCATTATGTCCGGTCGTGATGGTCAAGTGGATTAAGGCGTCTTGTACATACCAGTTGCGTTGCTTCTGGGAGTATGGGTTCGAGTCACTTCTGGGGTGTGAGTTTTCAGTTGCATATTGTCCTGGGGACCATTCAGGCTTGTTCGCATTTGTGTTCCTCACGTGTGCCCCAAAGAATGAGGTGATTTGGTAAAATGCTATGCCCAAGATTACTATCCGAGTGCCGGCGGTGGGGTGGTTCAAATAGCTTAGGCTATCACCTCATTATGTCCGGTCGTGATGGTCAAGTGGATTAAGGCGTCTTGTACATACCAGTTGCGTTGCTTCTGGGAGTATGGGTTCGAGTCACTTCTGGGGTGTGAGTTTTCAGTTGCATATTGTCCTGGGGACCATTCAGGCTTGTTCGCATTTGTGTTCCTCACGTGTGCCCCAAAGAATGAGGTGATTTGGTAAAATGCTATGCCCAAGATTACTATCCGAGTGCCGGCGGTGGGGTGGTTCAAATAGCTTAGGCTATCACCTCATTATGTCCGGTCGTGATGGTCAAGTGGATTAAGGCGTCTTGTACATACCAGTTGCGTTGCTTCTGGGAGTATGGGTTCGAGTCACTTCTGGGGTGTGAGTTTTCAGTTGCATATTGTCCTGGGGACCATTCAGGCTTGTTCGCATTTGTGTTCCTCACGTGTGCCCCAAAGAATGAGGTGATTTGGTAAAATGCTATGCCCAAGATTACTATCCGAGTGCCGGCGGTGGGGTGGTTCAAATAGCTTAGGCTATCACCTCATTATGTCCGGTCGTGATGGTCAAGTGGATTAAGGCGTCTTGTACATACCAGTTGCGTTGCTTCTGGGAGTATGGGTTCGAGTCACTTCTGGGGTGTGAGTTTTCAGTTGCATATTGTCCTGGGGACCATTCAGGCTTGTTCGCATTTGTGTTCCTCACGTGTGCCCCAAAGAATGAGGTGATTTGGTAAAATGCTATGCCCAAGATTACTATCCGAGTGCCGGCGGTGGGGTGGTTCAAATAGCTTAGGCTATCACCTCATTATGTCCGGTCGTGATGGTCAAGTGGATTAAGGCGTCTTGTACATACCAGTTGCGTTGCTTCTGGGAGTATGGGTTCGAGTCACTTCTGGGGTGTGAGTTTTCAGTTGCATATTGTCCTGGGGACCATTCAGGCTTGTTCGCATTTGTGTTCCTCACGTGTGCCCCAAAGAATGAGGTGATTTGGTAAAATGCTATGCCCAAGATTACTATCCGAGTGCCGGCGGTGGGGTGGTTCAAATAGCTTAGGCTATCACCTCATTATGTCCGGTCGTGATGGTCAAGTGGATTAAGGCGTCTTGTACATACCAGTTGTGTTGCTTCTGGGAGTATGGGTTCGAGTCACTTCTGGGGTGTGAGTTTTCAGTTGCATATTGTCCTGGGGACCATTCAGGCTTGTTCGCATTTGTGTTCCTCACGTGTGCCCCAAAGAATGAGGTGATTTGGTAAAATGCTATGCCCAAGATTACTATCCGAGTGCCGGCGGTGGGGTGGTTCAAATAGCTTAGGCTATCACCTCATTATGTCCGGTCGTGATGGTCAAGTGGATTAAGGCGTCTTGTACATACCAGTTGCGTTGCTTCTGGGAGTATGGGTTCGAGTCACTTCTGGGGTGTGAGTTTTCAGTTGCATATTGTCCTGGGGACCATTCAGGCTTGTTCGCATTTGTGTTCCTCACGTGTGCCCCAAAGAATGAGGTGATTTGGTAAAATGCTATGCCCAAGATTACTATCCGAGTGCCGGCGGTGGGGTGGTTCAAATAGCTTAGGCTATCACCTCATTATGTCCGGTCGTGATGGTCAAGTGGATTAAGGCGTCTTGTACATACCAGTTGCGTTGCTTCTGGGAGTATGGGTTCGAGTCACTTCTGGGGTGTGAGTTTTCAGTTGCATATTGTCCTGGGGACCATTCAGGCTTGTTCGCATTTGTGTTCCTCACGTGAGCCCCAAAGAATGAGGTGATTTGGTAAAATGCTATGCCCAAGATTACTATCCGAGTGCCGGCGGTGGGGTGGTTCAAATAGCTTAGGCTATCACCTCATTATGTCCGGTCGTGATGGTCAAGTGGATTAAGGCGTCTTGTACATACCAGTTGCGTTGCTTCTGGGAGTATGGGTTCGAGTCACTTCTGGGGTGTGAGTTTTCAGTTGCATATTGTCCTGGGGACCATTCAGGCTTGTTCGCATTTGTGTTCCTCACGTGTGCCCCAAAGAATGAGGTGATTTGGTAAAATGCTATGCCCAAGATTACTATCCGAGTGCCGGCGGTGGGGTGGTTCAAATAGCTTAGGCTATCACCTCATTATGTCCGGTCGTGATGGTCAAGTGGATTAAGGCGTCTTGTACATACCAGTTGCATTGCTTCTGGGAGTATGGGTTCGAGTCACTTCTGGGGTGTGAGTTTTCAGTTGCATATTGTCCTGGGGACCATTCAGGCTTGTTCGCATTTGTGTTCCTCACGTGTGCCCCAAAGAATGAGGTGATTTGGTAAAATGCTATGCCCAAGATTACTATCCGAGTGCCGGCGGTGGGGTGGTTCAAATAGCTTAGGCTATCACCTCATTATGTCCGGTCGTGATGGTCAAGTGGATTAAGGCGTCTTGTACATACCAGTTGCGTTGCTTCTGGGAGTATGGGTTCGAGTCACTTCTGGGGTGTGAGTTTTCAGTTGCATATTGTCCTGGGGACCATTCAGGCTTGTTCGCATTTGTGTTCCTCACGTGAGCCCCAAAGAATGAGGTGATTTGGTAAAATGCTATGCCCAAGATTACTATCCGAGTGCCGGCGGTGGGGTGGTTCAAATAGCTTAGGCTATCACCTCATTATGTCCGGTCGTGATGGTCAAGTGGATTAAGGCGTCTTGTACATACCAGTTGCGTTGCTTCTGGGAGTATGGGTTCGAGTCACTTCTGGGGTGTGAGTTTTCAGTTGCATATTGTCCTGGGGACCATTCAGGCTTGTTCGCATTTGTGTTCCTCACGTGTGCCCCAAAGAATGAGGTGATTTGGTAAAATGCTATGCCCAAGATTACTATCCGAGTGCCGGCGGTGGGGTGGTTCAAATAGCTTAGGCTATCACCTCATTATGTCCGGTCGTGATGGTCAAGTGGATTAAGGCGTCTTGTACATACCAGTTGCATTGCTTCTGGGAGTATGGGTTCGAGTCACTTCTGGGGTGTGAGTTTTCAGTTATATATATATATATATATATATATATATATATATATATATATATATATATATATATATATATATATATATATATATATATATTATATATATATATATATATATATATATATATATATATTATATATATATATATATATATATATATATATATATATATATAAATATATATATATATATATATATATATATATATATATATATATATATATATATATATATATATATATATATATATATAATATAAATATATATATATATATATATATATATATATATATATATATATATATATATATATATATATATATATATATATATATATATATATATATATATATATATATATATGTCGTACCTAATAGCCAGAACGCACTTCTCAGCCTACTATTCAAGGCCCGATTTGCCTAATAAGCCAAGTTTTCATGAATTAATGTGTTTTCGTCTACCTAACCTACCTAACCTAACCTAACCTAGCTTTTTTTGGCTACCTAACCTAACCTTACCTATAAATATAGGTTAGGTTAGGTTAGGTAGGGTTGGTTAGGTTCGGTCATATATCTACGTTAATTTTAACTCCAATAAAAAAAAATTGACCTCATACATAGAGAAAAGGGTTGCTTTATCATTTCATAAGAAAAAAATTATAGTAAATATATTAATTCATGAAAACTTGGCTTATTAGGCAAATCGGGCCTTGAATAGTAGGCTGAGAAGTGAGTTCTGGCTACTAGGTACGACATATATATATATATATATATATATATATATATATATATATATATATATATATATATATATATATCGTACCTAGTAGCCAGAATGCATTTCTCGGCCTACTATACAAGGCCCGATTTACCTAATAAGCCAAGTTTTCCTGAATTAATATATTTTCTCAATTTTTTTTCTTATGAAATGATAAAGCTATCCATTTCATTATGTATGAGGTCAATTTTTTTTTATTGGAGTTAAAATTAACGTAGATATTTGACCGAACCTAACCAACCCTACCTAACCTAACCTAACCTATCTTTATAGGTTAGGTTAGGTTAGGTAGCCGAAAAAGTTAGGTTAGGTTAGGTTAGGTAGATTAGGTAGTCGAAAAACAATTAATTCATGAAAACTTGGCTTATTAGGCAAATCGGGCCTTGCATAGTAGGCTGAGAAGTGCATTCTGGCTACTAGGTACGACATATATATATATATATATATATATATATATATATATATATATATATATATATATATATATAAACAATATATACAATAACACTACCGAGGCAGACCAAGCAAAACCTCCTTCGATAGTATGAAATCGAGAATCTTATTTGGCGAAAGGACTGAAAAGTTGAATACCGGGAGAACACGGGATAATCTCCAGTTAAGATCAAGTATGACCAGCAGTTGATGTCAACACAGAAATTGAGAAATAAACACACACAGAACAGTTGGTGGAGCCTCCCTCCCAGGACCCAGACGTTCCTAATCTGTGTACGTCAGTACAATGGGGAACAGAGATGCTTGCCATTCGAAAGACTTTGGAACATGTTCTTGCTGAACCCCGACAACATGTTATCATACAAACAGATTCGAATCATTGGTGTTAAACTCCATCATCTCCTGGACATAATTAAGCCAGTTATTGATGCAGTTACTGTGAATCTCCTGTCTGATATTACAGTGATTGCAAACAACTGTTTGGCTGTCCTATTAGCAGTGGTTCATCTGAGACCCATTGCCGTTGGTGACACCCTCTACCGTCTAGTTGCCAAGGCAACTGTCAGGAGAAGTGGAATGCAAGCAGTCGCCATGTTCCAGCCTAATCAGTTATTGTTTAAGGTTTCTCAAAGCAGTGAAGCAGCAGGTCATGCGACATTGGGCTTATATTAATAATTTCTCCGCAGATACGCCAGTAGTAACATCTATTTCATCTTTGATGATTTCTTTAAACATCTATTTCTATATGATCATCTAGTTGAAATCAGTATTTATAGAGACTTCTACCCCATTCCCTCTAGTGGGCCTCGGAGGGTCCACTAGAGGGTCGGAGGGCCTCGTAGCCTGGTGGATAGCGCGCAGGACTCGTAATTCTGTGGCGCGGGTTCGATTCCCGCACGAGGCTGAAACATATGGGCAAAGTTTCTTTCACCCTAAATGCCCCTGTTACCTAGCAGTAAATAGGTACCTGGGAGTTAGTCAGCTGTCACAGGCTGCTTCCTGGGGGTGGAGGCCTGGTCGAGGACCGGGCCGCGGGGACACTAAAAGCCCCGAAATCATCTCAAGATAACCTCAAGATAACCTCAAGATCACGTGAGAGAACCAAGTGGAAATAATGATCATAGTTTATTGTAGGAAGTAGCGAGTAGAACGATATGTTGACCTCTTCATCCCGTCGTTCTTTCAAGAACGAACAAAGACTCGCTGTGGTAGACTCATAGTGACAAGTTGGTCAGAACGATCAAAGACTCGCTGTGGTAGACTCATAGTGACAAGTTGGTCAGAACGATCAAAGACTCGCTGTGGTAGACTCATAGTGACAAGTTGGTCAGAACGATCAAAGACTCGCTGTGGTAGACTCATAGTGACAAGTTGGTCAGAACGATCAAAGACTCGCTGTGATAGACTCATAGTGACAAGTTGGTCAGAACGATCAAAGACTCGCTGTGATAGACTCATAGTGACAAGTTGGTCAGAACGATCAAAGACTCGCTGTGATAGACTCATTGTGACAAGTTGGTCAGAACGATCAAAGACTCGCTGTGATAGACTCATAGTGACAAGTTGGTCAGCATCAAAACAAGGCACGAAAAAAAGGGGGACAATCTAGCACCATCAAAGTTGTTAAATAATAATTAAAATCACAATAATTAAAAGGCGGTAAATATTACTAAGGATGTCAATACGAGGACAAAAGCGCATAAGGCACCTCTGTACCACAGTACCACAAAGGTGAGTGTTGTACCGCTGTACACATAACAACAAAGCTCAGTGTTGTACCACCACACCACAAAGCTGAGTGCTGTACCATGATACCACAGAGCTGAGTGTTGTACCACCACACAACAAAGCTAAATGTTGTACCACTGAACCACCACTCCACAAAGCTGAGTGTTGTACCACTGTACCACCACACCGCAAAACTCTCCCACAGAGTTCAGCATACACTGCTCCAGCCTCGCAGTTTCCTCCATTAACTTCTTCCCTCGCCTCGAAGCTCTTCCAGCAACTCCTCCCCCAAACAAACCTACAATTTCCATTGCCATGACAATAAAAATGTTTCCCTATTAAAACATAATTAAATGTATACACAAAAAAATAAATCTCCCCCATCTCTTTAAACACTAACACATCGAGACGGTCCTTCCCTATCTTGGGCGGGTCCATTTGGGACGTTGCTAGCAGCCGCCCCGGTCGTGAGGCTCCCTCACTCAGTCAGCCACTAGCCTCCGGAGAGGGTGGATGTATCAGTCTGCCCTGAAGGATGTCTCTATCTCTACTCTCTTATTTCAGCTGACTGCCTTATTAAAATATTTATGCTATATTCATAAACACTTGTCATTATCGTTGGGCACACGATCAAACACTGGCAACCACTGCAACAACTGTTATATTAGCTTACCACAGAATTTGTGTTTCGAGGGCGCCCAGGTCCTGGTCCTCAACAATGGCGCCCACAGGGCGCCCACAACATGGCTATAGGACTGCCTCACAGGACTTCTTCTGGTCCTGACTTGAACCCTTTAAGTCGTCCTCAGGTTTCTCACATAAACGCCTGCTTGATTACCTCCTCTTGTAGGGGCACACAACTAAGAGGTTCCTCCTTTTCTGCCAGGAGCTCAAACACAGTACAACCCTCTCTCACGACCTCTATTGCTCAAGTGAGGTGAAGACGTCCCCGGCGAGCCTCACACCTTGTCAGCATAGTATCGACATCTCATGTCATGTCAATTATTTACATGTTCATCCTCTGCCCATAATTTTAAACTGTTCATTAACATTTATCATGTATTTAGTATATATTCATATATCTATACTTTCTCTGACCTCTCAATTAGGTCCAGATTGCCGAATAACTTTCATAATGGTAGACTCGTTCTTCAGACTGCCTAGGGTCATAACACCACCACACCACAAAGCTGAGTGTTGTACCACTGTACCACCACACCACAAAGCTGAGTGTTGTACCACTGTACCACCACACCAGAAAGCTGAGTGTTGTACCACTGTACCACCTCACCACAAAGCTGAGTGTTGTACCACTGTACCACCACACCAGAAAGCTGAGTGTTGTACCACTGTACCACCTCTCCACAAAGCTGAGTGTTGTACCACCACACCACATAGCTGAGTGTTGTACCACTGTACCACCACGCCAGAAAGCTGAGTGTTGTACCACTGTACTACCACGCCACAAAGCTGAGTGTTGTACCACTGTACCACCACACCACACCACAAAGCTGAGTGTTGTACCACTGTACCACCACACCACAAAGCTGAGTATTGTACCACTGTACCACTACACCACAAAGCTGAGTGTTGTACCACTGTACCACCACACCACAAAGTTGAGTGTTGTACCACTGTACCACCACACCACAAAGCTGATAGTTGTACCACTGTACCACCACACCACAGAGCTGAGTGTTGTACCACTGTACCACCACGCCACAAAGCTGAGTGTTGTACCACTGTACCACCACACCACTGAGCTGAGTGTTGTACCACTGTACCACCACACCATTGAGCTGAGTGTTGTACCACTGTACCACCACACCACAAAGCTGAGTGTTGTACCACTGTACCACCACGCCACAAAGCTGAGTGTTGTACCACTGTACCACCACACTACAAAGCTGAGTGTTGTACCACTGTACCACCACACCACAAAGCTGAGTGTTGTACCACTGTACCACCACACTACAAAGCTGAGTGTTGTACCACTGTACCACCACACCACAAAGCTGAGTGTTGTACCACTGTACCACCACACCAGAAAGCTGAGTGTTGTACTACTGTACCACCTCACCACAAAGCTGAGTGTTGTACCACTGTACCACCACACCACATAGCTGAGTGTTGTACCACTGTACCACCACGCCAGAAAGCTGAGTGTTGTACCACTGTACTACCACGCCACAAAGCTGAGAGTTGTACCACTGTACCACCACACCACACCACAAAGCTGAGTGTTGTACCACTGTACCACCACACCACACCACAAAGCTGAGTGTTGTACCACTGTACCACCACACCACAAAGCTGAGTGTTGTACCACTGTACCACCACACCACAAAGCTGAGTGTTGTACCACTGTACCACCACACCACAAAGCTGAGTGTTGTACCACTGTACCACCACACCACAAAGTTGAGTGTTGTACCACTGTACCACCACACCACAAAGCTGATAGTTGTACCACTGTACCACCACACCACAGAGCTGAGTGTTGTACCACTGTACCACCAGGCCACAAAGATGAGTGTTGTACCACTGTACCACCACACCACTGAGCTGAGTGTTGTACCACTGTACCACCACTGAGCTGAGTGTTGTACCACTGTACCACCACACCACAAAGCTGAGTGTTGTACCACTGTACCACCACGCCACAAAGCTGAGTGTTGTACCACTCTACCACCACACCACAAAGCTGAGTGTTGTACCACTGTACCACCACACCACAAAGCTGAGTGTTGTACCACTGTACCACCACGCCACAAAGCTGAGTGTTGTACCACTGTACCACCACGCCACTGAGCTGAGTGTTGTACCACTGTACCACCAAACCACAGAGCTGAATGTTGTACCACTGTACCACCACACCACAGCGCTGAGTGTTGTACCTGTTGGAAATTTCCAACATAATACAACACTGTTGTATTATTATTAATTATTACTAAAATCTACTAATTACTGTAGTAACTAAAATTAACCAACAATAGAGTTCACATGAACTAATAATTGTATCTGTACAATAATGCTAGAATTCTTCCGTAACCAAACACCAGTACTGCGTCAGATTCTACCAAAATAAACACATTTATATCCAGTGTGTCAGAGAATTGAGTTTGATTCTCTAAAAACAACAGTGTTCTGTGTGATAATTATTTGCCGATAACCTGACTCCCAAATAATGCCAAATCGAGCGTTTCTAGTTACAACTGTTATCTGGTAATAAATTTAACGTCACACGTGAATGCCATGGAGAGAATTAAAATCATCCTCCATTGCTCGTTTAACATCGTAAAACGAGCAAATAATAATATTTAGCTCCCTAGAATTATAAACCCGTCATTATCCAAGCATTTTAGCCGCAACTGCGAGAAATAATATTATGCGTAGTAAATAATTTGTATAGCGAATGCTGGACGCGGAGCGGGGCGGGGAGAGACGCCATTAATCGGAGAGTGTGTGGAGGTGTCGGTGTGAGAGGAAAGGCGCCAAAGTGCGGTGTGAAAACTTGTTGCGGAATTGAGCAACTCGTTTGGTGTCAGTGTCATAGGATACATTGTGGTGAATCATCAACAAGAATTAACTTGACATTCAGCCCGGAACTTGTCAATTTGTTCCGCGTAATCCATCGTGACCGGCCAGAGAAGCGCGTCGACATCTAGGCCAAGCTAGCCACCACGTGTTCGCCATTGCGACGCTAGAGCCTGGGACGCGAGTTTCGGCAAGCTTCAACTTATACAGTGCCCTATTAGCTAAGTACACATATTCCCTTTTGATGCATCATTAGAGATTGTATACTGCAGGGTAGCTTGTCGTCACGCCGAGCGACATAAATAAAACACATGTTAGTATATTTATTACTCTCCATTCCCAATTTCTTGAATATAAATATTTAGCAGCCTAATATGTTGCTACGTAATCTATCTTAATTTACAGCTTGCATGTGAGGAATTCCCCGAGCTGTTACTTTACCCGTGTTATTCATCTCCCAGTGTTACACGAAGAATTCCGGAGATTCCGAGGATGATTCATGACTGATGTCTTGGAAAACGTCTTCAAGCTAAGACTTTTTTCCGTATTTTAATTATTCAAATTATCTGTACTGGATTATCACTATTGATCACTGTGCATTGGATTTAACACGTGTTTATTATAATCTTTAATTTCTGATATTCATGATCTATATTCTTATTGGTGACAAATTCCCTATTGATTCTCTAATTGGTCATAGGATTAGGTTATTACACAATGAACTGGTGTACGAACCGCATTAGTTCCTAGACATATATGAAGTTCTAGCAATAAACCCCCAATGTAGGTGTTTGAGGCTTTGATTCAATTAAATTATATATACAGCCCATTAATTATTTAAGTGATTATATTTTCTAGTATTTATCCATAGTTACTGGTTCTTCTAGGAATTTCTAATGATTACATTTTATTAGTTTCCCTCTTTACTATAAAAGCGGGTGGTCCTTCGTAATTGTTTTCATTACTTCAATAATTAAATAAATAGAGTCAAGTCCCAAATGTCCCACATTATGGTCCTTCGAACCGGATAAACATAAATTATAAACATAAATACTAAATTAGTAATAACTAATCTCTGTGTGATGTAGTCTAGACTAACCATTTAATTAATTGTGTCTACCTACAGCGTAACATAGGTTAGCCTAAGTCACACCAATTCCTTGCTACTTTCACCTCATGTATAAGGTAGCACTCGTGGGACACAGTCAATTACCCACAACACTTAGACCTATACCTCATACTGAAGTAAGAATCTTTAGGTCACCAGGAGCAACAGCTCATAACTTTTATAACAATTCCACACTAACACCTGCGTTAGAGTGACCTCACCATCTAACCATTATATACTTAGGTGGTAATGACATCCATCCTACTCATCATCCAGCTGAGGTGATCAAGCACCTTAAAGCCATAATTTCTTCTTTCAAGCTCATCAGTAATTCGGTAGTATTCACGTTAGTGGAACCTCACCAACCAAGTCAAGGTAATCGTTGGGGAGTAACACCAGAATACTACCAGAGAGCTGCTAAGTACATAAATTTCAGGCTGAAAAAAACGAGTGAGATTGGATGCCACTTATATCCAATTTACAGCCAGACCATATAGACAAAACCTGGCCAGAGATGGTGTACACCTGTCAGGTGAGTCTAGGTTGCATGTGGTTGACAAATTGATCAACACAATCAATTATCACAAACGGCTGTGGCTAGCAAGCCAAACTTAACTGTACATAATTGTTTTCACTTGTGTGTGCAAGTGCACACTTATAAACTATAAAATCCAAAAAACCCAAAAATACAGCACAATTATATTCACATTACTGCACCACAATAATCTTTACCAATCTTATTAGGTAGAATTTAGGCTGTGATTGTGCTGAATTTGGCACAAGCCCAGACTAAATAAATTTGTAGTTTCTTATGTAGGAATTATCACGACTAGACTTAAGCTAGTCAGTAGTGTATGTATTATATCATTTGTGCTGACCCTATCAAGGGTGGGATTAAACTTTGAGATAACTCTGATTGGAGTGTCTCCATATTATTTAATTTTGTGCTCATTAATTTGTGTGTGCCTATTTGAGTATTGCTGAATGGTCACCATTACATATAATGGTGATATAGAAGAGCTAACCGGACGAAAGTTAATGGTGAAGTTCGAGCACTGCTCAAAATAGTTAGCTATCTCTTGTTAGGTAGGTAAAATTATAGTTTATTCAAGTATATTAGGCTATTCTCATTGATATTGAACTCCACTGAATGAGTCAATATCCCAGTTATCTTAGTAACAAATATTTACTGACAAACCAGCCTTTACCCAACAAAATGGAAACGGCTACCAAAATGATAAGGACCCTTATCGGTCTGAAAGGTCATTTGACCCGACAGATTAATAAATGCCAAAATCTATCACAATAGTCAACTGTTGATTACTTTGAATTAGAAGATTTACTACAAGTTGCTGAAAGCAAATTTGCCCATATTGAGCAACACATGAATCTGTATTTGACAGAACTTCACTCAACTTCTGTAGATAGTAGTGAACTTAAGGATGCTATAAATGACTTAGCTCAGTATGAAGAAGATATACGGGTTAAGCTTCTACCCTTTAAGAAGCAAATGGCTAAAAACAAATTGACAGTAGCTTCTGCTGCACGTACAGATCCTGAGGTCAAATTACCTCAAATCAATATACCCACATTCTCTGGTAATGAGAACGAAAGTTGGGATGATTTCTGGAGTAAATTCGTAGATGCAGTAGACTCTAAAGTTAACATTCCTCAAACAACCAAATTCACTTATTTACAAGGCTTGTTACGAAATGAAGCCTTGAAAGTAATTTCTAATATAACACTGACCAGTGATGGTTACACATTAGCTGTTCAATTGCTCAAAACCAACTACGATAACACGGAGAGAACTATTACTGT
Source organism: Procambarus clarkii (assembly GCF_040958095.1). Classification (NCBI taxonomy): domain Eukaryota; kingdom Metazoa; phylum Arthropoda; class Malacostraca; order Decapoda; family Cambaridae; genus Procambarus; species Procambarus clarkii. The sequence goes on along the minus strand of NC_091237.1, from coordinate 9,440,679 downwards.
CTTAGTTCAAAAATTGGTAGATTTACCATCTGCTAATAATTCTACAGATTCTCTCCAAACTTTCAGACTAGAGTTAGAGTCTTTACTCAAGGCCTTAAGCCTTAAAGTCCAAATTCAGTCAGCTGAATGGATGACCAAAGTAGTTGTTAGGCGAAAATTGCCAAGAGAAACCTTAGATAAATTGTGTACTATGTACAATAAGACCTTTTTGACTTTGAAAGAAATCACAGAAGGTCTACATACCTTAGTCGAAAGACAAAGAGCCAACCAAGATGGGGAGAATGTTTCAAACTTCTCTACTAACTCCCATCGTAACTCAGCTCATATTGACACTTCAGTCAAACCAAAAATGACTTTAAATAAGTCTAATAAATTTAAATCTAGAACTGCTCCATCCACTGGAAAAAGGAGTGGTAATGTAGGTACTTATTCGGTGTCTCCTTCTGAGATAACCCATAACTTGTCTACTAAAGAGACCAAGTCAACTAAAGAAAGAAGGTGTCTGTTTTGTAATCAAGGACATGCCACCTACCAATGCTCTGTTTATCCTACTTATAATACTAGGATTAAACGGTTACAAGAAATACACAAGTGCACCAGGTGCATAGGCTCTCATGATCCCAAAAAATGTGTAGTGCAACTACGTTCATGCAGTAAATGCAACCAAGGTGTACATCACTACGCCTTATGTAGAAAAACTTCTACCCAATCCATGACCACTGGGGAGAATTCCACGAATTCTACCACAGTACAATATTGCAAAGTGCATCAAGAAATAAATGTACTTGCTACTGAGTCAGGCAATAATACCACTCTGCCTACAGCTCAACTTAGACTAATAAACAGGAAATCTAGAGTTAACACTAGAGGTCTTTTTGATCAAGGATCACAGAAAACCTTCATTACACAACAGTTAGTTGAGCAGTTAAAATTAAAACCTGCCAAAAGTGTGAGATTAAATATTTCTGGTTTCTTGACTAATAGTGGACCTCGTGAATACCAAGTAGTTAAGGTATTAGTGAGACTTGGATCTTCCACTAGTCCAATACAAGCGGTAGTAGTAGACAAACTTCCTACAGACCTGCAGGTCACAGGATTAGCTCGCACTGCGAAATATCTTAAACGAAACCGCATGAGGCTAGCAGATTACAAAATAAATTCTGACTGCCTCACTGATGTTGGAATACTTATAGGCGCTGACCATTATTATAAATTTATAACTGGATGCACCAGACAACACGGAATGAATTTGTTGTCATCTGCTGGAGGCAAATTGCTTACGGGACCGGTGATTTTCCAACAAAATCCAGCGTCAACAAACCAACAATCTAACAACATAATAGTGGCGTGACTAGGCTTGGAACAGTCACCCCTACATTTCAGAGAAATATCTAAAGATATTGAGTCTGATCCACCTGTACATCGTCTGTGGGATTTAGACACTAGGTATTATCCCTGAACAACCAAGCCCTGATGATATGTGGACTTACCAGCAATATCTGGATACAGTTGTCTATAAAGATAAACAATACTGGGTAAGACTCCCATGAAAGTTGAATCATCCACAACTTCCAGTTAATTATTTTATGGCAGCCTCACAATTACAGTCTCAATTAACAAGACTACAGAAGCAGCAAGACAAACTGAACATGTACCATCAACTAATCCAACAACAACTCAACAGTAAATTTATCGAGGTTGTTGATAACGATGACCGGAAAATAGGTCATTATTTACCTCATCACGCTGTGGTGAAAGATTCATTGACAACACCTATCCGTATTGTCTTCAACTGTAGCGCTAAAGTGAAGCCAAGCAGTGTGTCTTTGAATGAATGTCTCCAAACAGGACCTAGCATAACTCAAAGGCTACATGATGTGCTGTTACGATTCCGCACTGGTATTTTCGCTTATACTGCTGATATCAGTAAAGCTTTCCTCCGAGTAGGTTTACAGGAGGAAGATCGTAATTACACTAAGTTTCTCTGGATTAAGGACCCACTGGATCCCAACAGTGATATCATCACATATCGTTTTGCCTCAGTATTATTCGGAGCGACGTCCTCCCCGTTTCTATTGCAAGCAACATTAGACACACATTTGAGGAAGTCAAATAGCCCTTATAAGGCAGACATTAGTGACAACTTGTATGTCGACAATTTCCAGGGAACTACAAATGATCAAACCAATTTGGTAGAAATCTACCATGAGGCTAACCGTGAACTATTAGGAGCCAATATGCCACTACAGTCATGGGCCTCAAATAATGAATCACTAAGCCAGATAATCGAGAAAGAATTTCCAGGTTATCAGGTACCTAATCAATTAAAGGTTCTAGGTGTGGAATGGAACACAAGTACTGACGAGATGAATGTCAAATAAGTACAAACCGATAATTCATCCCTTACTATGAGAACATTGCTCTCGTTTGTCAGTCAACCATTTGACCCTTTAGGCTTACTTAGTCCTATATTAATAAGGGGCAAACTCCTAATGCAGGAGTGCTGGCAGAAACATATGGGATGGGATGATTCGTTACCAAGTGAGTTACAAGCTAAATGGCAGATACTCTCAACGGATTTTAATCAGTTAGGTGTTTTGAAATTTCCTCGTAATGCTTCAGGACCAAACTTGCCCACAAATTTGCACGTTTTCTGTGATGCCTCTGGCAAAGCGTATGGCGCTGTAGCCTACTTAGTTAATAGTGCACAATCAATTTTGCTCACATCTAAAACAAGAGTTGCTCCCATTAAGAAGAGATCTTTACCTCAAATGGAGTTGACTGCATTGCTGGTGGGAGTAAGATTGGCTCATTGCTTGACTAAGACACTCAATAATATCCACTTTGGTGAGATTGTCGTGTGGTCAGACAATGAGGCAGTCTTACAATGGGTAAGAAACAACAATAATAAAACTCCCTACGTCAGTAATCGTGTTAGGGAAATTCATGAGTTATCTGCTGGATATAAATTCAGACATGTTCCTACTAAGGACAATCCTGCAGATTATTTATCTCGAGGATTAACACTAAAACATCTTATCAAGTCTTCGCTGTGGTTCAATGGACCTTCATGGCTTGTTGGTGGTCAGTGGCCCAAACAAAAGCCACAAGTCATAGTGACCAATATCACCACTCCCATGAAAGAACCAGAACCTCAACGAATCTTAGCCATTGATCCTCACCATTATTCTAACTTAAGTAAGTTATTAAGAGTGACCGCACATGTGTTTGACTTTCTTGCTAAGATAGGAATCCGACATAAGTTTCCCAATCCTATTCTCTACTGAATCAAACGTGCACAACAAGAGACATATGGAAGCGAATATGAAAATCTTCCAGATAAATGAACTAAGTCTCTAGGTATCTGGTATGATGCCAACACTCATAATATACTAAGGTGTGGAGGACGTTTGCTTCATGCGAAAATTGATCTGGACACAAAGAATCCAATTCTTCTACCACGTCACCACATCATCACCAAACTTCTAGTTTTACATCACCATCAATATGGTACTTTACATGGTGGAGTGTTAGATACTCTCACCGACCTTAGACAGAAATACTGGCTTCCTCAAGGTCGTCAGACAGTCAAGTCAATTATTAAATTCTGTGTAATCTGCAAAAGATACGATGCTAGAGTATGTCCTTACCCAGGACCTCCACCACTTCCAGAAGAAAGAGTGGTTCATCTTCGTCCTTTTGAAACCACTGGTGTAGATTTCACAGGAGCCTTACGTCTCACTGGCAACCCAGATAAGATACCAGTGAAAGCTTACATTTGCCTCTTTACATGTGCTACTACTAGAGGCGTACATTTAGAAGTGACTTCAGATATGAGTGCTGAAGCCTTCCACAGATTTGCAGCTCGCAGATCTTGTCCCAAACTCATGATATCAGACAATGGTTCCAATTTTGTGGCAGGAGAAGCCTGTCTGTGAGAAGTGTGGAGTCATCCAGAAGTACAATCAGTCCTGCAGAGACGACAATGTCACTGGAAATTTATAGCTCCAAGAGCCCCTTGGCAAGGTGGGTTCTACGAACGAATGATAGGCACTGTCAAGAAGTGTTTAAGAAAAACCTTACATAGACAAAAAATCAGTTACTCCGAACTCCAAACAATTGTTGTGGAAATCGAGGCGCGGGTCAATAACCGCCCATTAACATACCTGTCCGATGATTTCTCACAAAGAGAACCTCTGAGTCCCTCACACTTGATACATGGAGGTCTGCTGAGTCCTCTCATACCTTTAGCAGAAGAGGACCCCGTCGACCCTTCACATGTAACCAGAAGCAACTTGGTAGAAAGTTACCAACATCTCTCAAGAGTCATTGAAAGGTGGAATGAGGTGTGGACTCGAGAGTACCTCACAGCTCTACGAGAGTACCACTACGGAGCTTCGAGTCCTTATAATAAAGTACAACTTAAACCAGGGGACCTAGTATTAGTCGACAGTGATGGACCAAGGTCAGAGTGGCCCATAGGCAAAATTGTTGCCATTCATCCAGATCATCAAGGTATCTTGAGAGTAGTGAAAGTTTTATGCCGAGGCAACACTACCCTAAAAACTTTAGATAAGTTGGTACCTCTCGAATTAGCAGAACGAGAGTGTTTGCCAGAACCAGCTTCACCAGTAGTTTCCAAGGACAGTGATTCTGATCCACCGAGCAACCGCCCCACTAGAGCTGCTGCTCAACAATGCAAGCGGAAACTGCAAGCCTATTACAGCTCTGACCAAGAGCAAATCCCTTTCCATCCAATTTAAGTAACCATGATGATACTGTGGTGTGATGTCAAGTAACAAATCATTACAAGTGACTATGACCCAGGACACTCTCATCACAGTAGATTCTCAGTTATTTGAATTGTGTGATTTAAATTCTTAATTGTTGTATAGGCTATAAATAACATTATTTGTCTAGAGTATCTGAGAGTTTACAGACTTTGAGACTTAGTAACATAAACATTACATGTCATAACGACACCAGTCACAGAGTTTATTGTAAGCCTTCTTAGTTATTAGCTTTAGGTAATTCATAATAACATGTTTCATTTAACATGAAATCTGCAAGACTTAAGTTTCTTGTATGTCCTTGACAAATACGGGACATTCGTTATGTGTGTACTAACATACTAATATACTAATATTAATACCAACTTCGGGATGTGTATGTCAGTACTCAACATTACACTGCGACCCGATAAATCTCCCCCTGGAGTTATGTTGGAAATTTCCAACATAATACAACACTGTTGTATTTTTATTAATTATTACTAAAATCTACTTATTACTGTAGTAACTAAAATTAACCAACAATAGAGTTCACATGAACTAATAATTGTATCTGTACAATAATGCTAGAATTCTTACGTAACCAAACACCAGTATTGTGTCAGATTCTACCAAAATAAACACATTTATATCCAGTGTGTCAGAGAATTGAGTTTGATTCTCTAAAAACAACAGTGTTCTGTGTGATAATTATTTGCCGATAACCTGACTCCCAAATAATGCCAAATCGAGCGTTTCTAGTTACAACTGTTATCTGGTAATAAATTTAACGTCACAAGTGAATGCCATGGAGAGAATTAAAATCATCCTCCATTGCTCGTTTAACATCGTAAAACGAGCATATAATAATATTTAGCTCCCTAGAATTATAAATCCGTCATTATCCAAGCATTTTAGCCGCAACTGCGAGAAATAATATTATTCGTAGTAAATAATTTGTATAGCGAATGCTGGACGCAGAGCGGGGCGGGGAGAAACGCCATTACATTCAGCAGTCTCCGTGGTGTAGTGGTAAGACACTCGCCTGGCGTTCCGCGAGCGCTATGTCATGGGTTCGTATCCTGGCCGGGGAGGATTTACTGGGCGCAATTCCTTAACTGTAGCCTCTGTTTAACGCAACAGTAAAATGTGTACTTGGATGAAAAAACGATTCTTCGCGGCAGGGGATCGTATTCCAGGGACCATAGGATTAAGGACTTGCCCGAAACGCTACGCGTACTAGTGGCTGTACAAGAATGTAACAACTCTTGTATATATCTCAAAAAAAAAAATTAATCGGAGAGCGTGTGGAGGCGTCGGTGTGAGAGGAAAGGCGCCAAAGTGCGGTGTGAAGACTTGTTGTGGAATTGAGCAACTCGTTTGGTGTCAGTGTCATAGGATACATTGTGGTGAATCGTCAACAAGAATTAACTTGACATTCAGCCCGGAACTTGTCAATTTGTTCCGCGTAATCCATCGTGACCGGCCAGAGAAGCGCGTCGACATCTAGGCCAAGCTAGCCACCACGTGTTCGCCATTGCGACGCTAGAGCCTGGGACGCGAGTTTCGGCAAGCTTCAACTTATACAGTGCCCTATTAGCTAAGTACACATATTCCCTTTTGATGCATCATTAGAGATTGTATACTGCAGGGTAGCTTGTCGTCACGCCGAGCGACATAAATAAAACACATGTTAGTATATTTATTACTCTCCATTCCCAATTTCTTGAATATAAATATTTAGCAGCCTAATATGTTGCTACGTAATCTATCTTAATTTACAGCTTGCATGTGAGGAATTCCCCGAGCTGTTACTTTACCCGTGTTATTCATCTCCCAGTGTTACACGAAGAATTCCGGAGATTCCGAGGATGATTCATGACTGATGTCTTGGAAAACGTCTTCAAGCTAAGACTTTTTTCCGTATTTTAATTATTCAAATTATCTGTACTGGATTATCACTATTGATCACTGTGCATTGGATTTAACACGTGTTTATTATAATCTTTAATTTCTGATATTCATGATCTATATTCTTATTGGTGACAAATTCCCTATTGATTCTCTAATTGGTCATAGGATTAGGTTATTACACAATGAACTGGTGTACGAACCGCATTAGTTCCTAGACATATATGAAGTTCTAGCAATAAACCCCCAATGTAGGTGTTTGAGGCTTTGATTCAATTAAATTATATATACAGCCCATTAATTATTTAAGTGATTATATTTTCTAGTATTTATCCATAGTTACTGGTTCTTCTAGGAATTTCTAATGATTACATTTTATTAGTTTCCCTCTTTACTATAAAAGCGGGTGGTCCTTCGTAATTGTTTTCATTACTTCAATAATTAAATAAATAGAGTCAAGTCCCAAATGTCCCACAGTACCACTGTACCACCACACCACAAAGCTGAGCGTTGTACCACTGTACCACCACACCACAAAGCTGTGTGTTGTACCACCACACCACTGAGCTGAGTGTTGTACCACTGTACCACCACACCACAGAGCTGAGTGTTGTACCACTGTACCACCACACCACAAAGCTGTGTGTTGTACCACTGTACCACCACACCACTGAGCTGAGTGTTGTACCACTGTACCACCACACCACAAAGCTGTGTGTTGTACCACTGTACCACCACACCACAAAGCTGTGTGTTGTACCACTGTACCACCACACCACAAAGCTTTGTGTTGTACCACTGTACCACCACACCACAAAGCTGTGTGTTGTACCACCACACCACAAAGCTGAGTGTTGTACCACTGTACCACCACACCACAAAGCTGTGTGTTGTACCCCTGTACCATCACGCCAATGGTGGGGGGACGGCGGAGTGTGCGATGGTGGGTAGGACGAGGGGACAGTGGAGGGGGAAAAAGGTGGGGAGGACGAGGGACGTGGGGGTGGTGGGGAAGACGAGGGAACAGGGGAATGGTGGGAAGGATGTGGAGATCGGGGATTTGAGGATGGTGGAGAGGACGAGGGGATGGGGAGGGGGGAATGTTTGGGAAGATGAGGGGACGGGGGAATCGTGGGGAGGACTGTGGAGGAGTTGCCGTAGTTGCCGTACAATGGCAACAATCACCTCACCCTGCCCTTCGGTGCTTCCTACGATTAAGGGAGGTAAGGTGAATTGAAGAGTGAGGTGTACCCACACCTTATAAATGTCTAGATTTCTCCTTGTAAACTGTTGCATATTAGCTTGGTATCATTCAAGCTTGTTCTCACAAATGTTACTTGTGTGACCCCAGCATGATGAAGTGATTTGATGATTATATGTGCTCAAATTGGTCACCGAGAGCTGTTGGGAATTGGGTTAAGGGTCAGACAACTTCCAATTCTTTTGTACAGTCTGTGTAACCTAACGGTAATAGTATTGGACACGCCAAGTGTATGGAGCCCTGGCTGTCTGAGTTCTCATCTTTCAGGGGTGAGGAGTTTTCTGTTGCATATTAGATAGGGGAACCTTCAAGCTTGCTCGCACAAATGCTTCTCACATGGCCCCAGGAAGAGTAATGATCATATCTTACTTAAATCATCATGATCTTACTAAAATAATTATTTTAATTGATCACTTAAAAATGGATACAATTTTTGCAAGTTATTATTAATAGTCGTGGTAAATGACTTTGCAATTTGTATTAAGCAGATTTAATAATGTTCCTATTAAATTACTTTCACAATTTCTGATTGAATAAGATCTTTCCCAATCAATCTGATGAAAATTTACTGACAAATAAATAAAAAAGCATTAGATATTTTACCACTTTTTACAGAATATTTATGCTGTGAAATTTGAAATTTCAAATCTTTGCAAGTTTAACCTATGAAGAATGAATTGAATTATGTGAATTGCACAATTATCACTACAGGTGGTGTTTTTAAATAATAATTTTCCAATTGTATTTTCATAATTAAACAACACATGCAGATCAAAATGTTTTAAGGTCTTGACAATATTTTCGAATCCTGAAAAATATGGTAAGCAAAACACATTTTTTGGGGAAATTTTCCTAGTGCAGATTTTGTTATAATTTGCATTTTGAGCTTTGCTATGGGAAACTTCCAAAAAATTTGCTCGATAGCAAAGCTTTCATCCAATTGAATCAATGTTTTTAAACTTTTTTTTAAGAAACTATTGATTAACAATTCGAAGAGCTCCAGAAAAAAATGTATTAACAATTTCTCTGTACCCTGAGAAATAATGAACATAAGACAAATTCCAGGTATTCTGTAAACATTAAATTTAAGAGAGCAATCTTCTCTGTCAATAAGGATATCCAAAAATAGCAAACATTTAATTATTTCTTTCTCCCTAGTAAATTTTAGAGGTGACTTGATTAAATTTGCTACATTATTATTCTGAATTTAGATTTGAAGGCTAAATACACATAATATTATCAGCAATCCTGAATTGCTGATGATATTTCATTAATTCCGTGGAACAATTTCATGGAATTGTTCACATGATTTAGTAAATTCAATATATTTTTTTTTTCAAAAAGATTGCACAAAAATTAATGAACAGTTCATCATGTAGTCTAGTGAGGCGGACAGAGAAAAGGGACTATATCAATTTGGTGCGAAGGGATGCTGTACTCCGTGCGGTTCATAGTCATTTCCCTTCCCTCTACCCTTTTGTACATTCATGCTACAGTATGGATCTTAAGCTACTTTTTGGGGAACATGAAATTGACTCGCGAGAAGGCGTCCAACAGGGTGACCCCCTTGCTCCTCTCCTTTTCTGCTTAGTCATCAAACAAGTCACAGAGGTCCTGTCCAGCGAGCTTAACATCTAGTTCTTGAATGATGGTACCCTAGCTGGTTCCCAAGACTCCCTCCTGGAGGACATCAGAAAAATCCAGGAGCAAGGTGCAGTTTTAGGCCTCACCCTGAACCCTTCTAAATGTGAAATAATATGTTCCAACCAGGGCATCGTAGAGAGAATAGAGGGTCTTCTGCCAAATATCCATAAAACTAAACCTGAAGACAGCACACTCCTAGGAGCTCCCCTGGGGTTGAAAGCCATCGATGAGGTCCTTGATAAGAAAATCGCCGACCTTAAGAGGATGGATGGGAGGATTGAGGATATTGATGCTCATGATGCACTCTACCTCATCACCAGATGTCTGTCCCTCCCCAGGTTAACCTACTTTCTGAGGTGTTCACCATCTTACAGTAGCCAAAAACTAAGTGAGTATGACCGGTTACTGAAATCAATGCTAGAAAAAGCCCTTAACCTCTCTCTCGATGACCTACAGTGGAAACAAGCCTCTCTTCCCGTAAGACTTGGGGGCCTCGGAGTTCGAACAGCAACGCAAATCGCTGTTCCAGCCTTCCTGTCCTCCTTATCAGCATCCGACGATCTTGTGAAGGAAATTCTACCTGCCCACTTACATCAGCTGGCAGGTGTACATGATCCCAATTTTACACGCTGTGCCACAGAGTGGGCCTCTCGTGCAGGCCAATCACCTCAACCACCATCCCCAAAAGCCCACAAGCAATCCAGCTGGGATGGCCCCATTGTAGACCAAGTTGCTGCAGAGTGCCTGGGTGCTGCAACAACACAACACGACATTGCTCGCCTCACAGCAGTAGCAGCACCACATGCAGGGGATTTCTTGTTAGCAACCCCAATGTCGACAACTGGCACGCGTCTCACACCACACGCCCTCCGAATTGCTGTGGCCCTCCGCCTTGCTGCCCCAATCCACACCAGATATAGGTGTATTTGCGGCGAGGTGGTGGCTGACAGGTACGGCCACCATGGCTTACTCTGCCAAAGCACAGGGGGATGGCACTCGAGGCACAATGAAGTTAACGACATCATCAAGAGGAGCCTCACCACAGCTGGATGCCCAGCTGAAAGAGAGCCCCGTTACCTAACGCCCCGTAACTCTGATGCTCTTATTGGTCGCCCGGATGGTATCACAGTGAACCCCTGGAAGAATGGCAAGCAGTTGGTATGGGACTACACGTGCGTATCAACCCTGGCTAACACCTACATTAACCTCAGTGTTGCACAACCAGGTGGCGCTGCCACCCACAGGGAAGCAGCCAAATCCCGTAAGTATAGTGAACTGGATCACCACTACAATTTTGTCCCCATTGCTTCTGAGACACTCGGCACCTGGGGTAAAAGTGCTACCAGTTTTTTGAAGGAACTGGGTTCTAGGCTCATTGAAACAACAAGGGACCCAAGAGCTGCAAGCTTTCTTTTCCAGCGCCTCAGTGTGGCGATACAGAGGGGAAATGCGCACTGCATCCAGGGTTCCTGCCCGCCATCTGAGGAGCTGGAGGAACTCGACAACCTATGATAACCATCTTTGTAACCCATATGTAACTCCTTTTTTGTAACAAAGTTCAAATAAAGTAAATATATATGTGTACATACAAAAGAATGGGGTTGGTAGGAGAAGATAATATTAGTGTTCTTATTAGGCTCTTATCCCTGTGGCCCGTGTGCCCCGCAGTAAGTCCACAAATTCCTTTGGAGACTTCAGGCTGAAGGCGCAAGGGATAAGGCCACAGGGATAAGAGCCTCGTTGGACGTAGAATCGCTGTTTACCAACGTACCTGTGGACGAGACAATCGGAATGATAGCCGACAGAGTGTATCGTGATCCAGCCTGTACTCCTCTTGACATGCCAGAAAGTATTCTGAGGAAACTACTCCAAGCTTGTACTAAAGAGGCACCCTTCTTGAGCCCGGATGGGCACATGTATAAGCAAGTAGATGGGGTCGCCATGGGTTCTCCCCTAGGTGTCCTGTTTGCAAACTTCTACATGGGTACCATCGAGCAAAAAGTCTTAGTCGACATGAACTTGAAACCGGCCATATACTGCAGGTATGTTGACGACATTTTTACACAGGTACCTGATGTCAGACATCTGCAGAAGCTGAAGGAGGCATTTGAGCAGAGTTCCGTGCTGCGTTTCACTTACGAGACGGAAAAGGATGGGAAGCTGCCTTTTCTAGATGTAACAGTCATGGAAAAGGGCGGAGGTTTCCACACTGCAGTCTACACTAAGGAAACAAACATAGGAATGTGCCTAAATGCCAACAGCGACTGCCCTGACAGGTACAAGAGGAGTGTTGTTAACGCATACGTCGACCGTGCTCTCAGCCACAGCTCAGAATGGAAGCAAGTCGACGAAGAACTCTGTAGGGTAAGGCAGGTCCTAGTCAATAACGGCTTCTCCAATGGTTTCATCGAAGACATCATAAGAAGGAAAGTGAAAAGCCATGCAACCTCTGAAGAGACAACTAACACAACACCTATACCCCCTATTAGACTATTTTACAGGAACTTCTTTTCCACAGCTCATAAAACGGAGGAAAGGGTCCTGAAAGATATTGTTAATAGAAACGTTATCCCTACAGACAAAAATCAGAGGATACAACTGACGATTTACTATAAAACCAGAAAAACGGCCAGCCTACTCATGAGAAACTCTCCAGACACAAAACAGAACGCTTTAAAAGAGACTAATGTCGTCTATGCCTTCAAATGCCCACTTGGGGACTGTAAGCTCCAAAAAACCCAGTATATAGGCAAGACAACAACATCTCTTTCTAGGCGTTTAACGATGCATAAGCAACAGGGCTCCATTAAGGAACATATAATCTCTTCCCATAACCAAACCATCGCCAGAGAAATCCTAGTAAACAACACAGAAATCATCGATAGATACAGCGATAGCAGGCGGCTTGACGTTTGCGAGGCACTACACATCAAGAAGTCAACACCAGCAATCAACAGCCAATTATTGCACAACTATATTCTACCCACCTCAAGACTCCGCTCCAATATAGAAGCATCAAGAAATATGGACCAATAGGCTTTCTACAAACACTTCTATTCAATACCCATTGTTTCTGTTCTGTCTTGTGTTGATACTTTTAATACCCTATTAATATCCCCTCCTGTTCTGTCTTGTGTTAATGCCACATCACCCTTCCCACCTCACTCAAATGTAGATATAAAATCAGAGATACGTTCTAATCAGTTGTGTATTTGTGAAGTCTTTGAAAATGTAATAAGTTTTACGAAACGCGCCCGTGTCGCGTCAGACTAGAAATAAAAATGAATTTTGGAGAAGTGATTTTTGATTTACCTCCAACAGTGAAGCGTAATGTACGAAAGATTGAGAAAATTCGTGTTAGAATTATTAATCTTACTTTTTCGGTCATATTTAATAATATATGTCTACAGGAAAGACTGCTACCAAAATATACTAATATATATATATATATATATATATATATATATATATATATATATATATATATATATATATATATATATATATATATATATTTTTTTTTTTTTTTAAACCTTGAAGGGGTATCACCTCTGGTGCAAGTGTAGAGACCCATAGCATCTGAGAAGAAAATAAAGAGTTCTCAGAGAAGACCTTGTGGATCCTCACTGAACACTTTGATATTTTTTTCTCCTACCACCCCTATTCCTTTGGTATGTGTGTATATATATCCTACTTTATTTGAAAATTTCATTACATAAAAAGGGTTATAACATTGGTTACATGCAGGGTACATGGCTACTTGTCACAAGTTGTATAGCTCCTCCAGCTCCTCAGATGGCGGGCAGGAACCATGGATGCAGTGAGCATTTCCTCTCTGGATCGCCACACTAAGACGCTGAAAGAGAAAACTGACAGCTCTAGGGTCTCTAGTTGTTTTAATTAGCTTGGACCCCAACTCCTTCAAAAAACTAGCAGCACTTTTACCCCAGGCACCAAGTGTCTCTAAGGCAATGGTGACAAAATTGTAGTGGTGCTCAAGGTCTCTGTATTTACGTGACTTGGCTGCTTCTCGGAGATTGGCAGCAGCTCCTGCTTGTGTAGCACTGAAGTCAACATAGGTGTTGGCTAAAGTTGAAATGCAAGTGTAGTCCCTCACCAACTGTCTGCCATTCTTCCAGGCGTTCACCGTGATTCCGACAGGCTCATCAGAGTTGCGGGACATTAGGTAACGGGGCTCTCTCTCTGCTGGACAACCGGCTGTGGTAAGGCTTCTCTTAATAATGTCGTTAACCTCGCCGTGTCTTGCATGCCATCCACCTGTCCTTTGGCAGAGAAGGCCATGCCGTCCATACCTGTCGGCCTCTGCCTCGCCGCAAATACACCTGTATTCGGTGTGGATTGGGGCAGCGAGACGGAGAGCCACGGCAATTCGGAGGGCCTGTGGTGTGAGACGGGTGTCGGTTGCTGACACTGGGGTTGCTAATAGGAAGTCACCTGCATGGGGAGCTACTACAGCTCTAAGTCGGGCAGTGTCATGTGGTGTTGTCGCAGCTTCTAGCAAAGTCGCAGCATCTTGGTCGGCAATGGGGCGATCCCAGCTGGATTGCTTATGGGCCTCAGAAAGTGGTGGTTGGGATGCTGGTCCTGCGAGAGACCCATATGGTTGTGCAGTCTGTGAAGCTGGGATCATGTACCCCTGCCTGTTGAACTAGGTGCTCAGGAAGGATTTCCTTCACCAAGTTGTCAGACGCCACTGAAGAGGACAGGAACACTGGTACAGCAATTTGTGTTGCTGTGCGTATGCCAAGGCCCCCGAGTCTGACAGGAAGGGTGGCCTGTTTCCACTGTGAGTCGCTGAGGGAAAGCGACTCATGACTTATATGGCGACTATAATATTATATATTAATATATTGCATATATTATACACAAGTATATGTGAGTAGGGGAGTATTTGAGAAGCGAATTTTTTTCCTTTAGGCGTGGCTCTAAAAGAACACAGAGCAATCTTCGTCTCATTATTTGGCACTGGAAATCAAACACGGAGTTCCCATTATGCCTCTGTGGTCAATTATGTCCAAGCTAAAACTCATTATAACTCCATTAACATCTCAGGGTCCCGCGAGTCTCAGTGCCGTGGTTGTCGGCTACGGGCAGAGGAAATAAAGTCTTTTGTCTGCCTCACAACATTGCAAAACACTAGCAAGAGAAATAAGGGTTTTAATTATTATACAGAAAAAAGCACATTCACTTATGTACTCACCTACTTGTACTCATCTGGTCGTGCTCTTGGGGGGTTATTATGACAATTCCCATTGTCAAAATATGACGAAATATGAGTCCCCAAACGTCAATTCAAATATGTCTCTTCACCACAAGTTACAATTAGCGAATTTACGTCAAAATACTTATTTAACTCTGATCCACACAATAATCCCCTTCTAACCTACTGGCAAGACGACAATATATATATATATATATATATATATATATATATATATATATATATATATATATATATATATATATATATATATATATATATATATATATATATATATATATATATATATATGTCTCATTGAATATGACACAATATTCTGTATTAATTATGGTCTGGTTCAGGAGCTTCAATTCCTCTAACTAGTGTTCTTGCATCAGGGTTTAGATGGAAGAGAAGTTCTCCAAAAGTCATGTTCGTTTTCGAGGTGAAGAAAAAAGTAAATAACGTATAAAATGTATTACACTTATTATACAATTGCACAACATTTCGAACCTTCATGGTTCATTCTCAAGTGATAAGAAATTACAGATCACCTTAGATTTATACCAGTACGGGTCAGGTGAAAAGAAATAGAATAAAGGAAAAAGGCAAGGGGCAAATAGGGGACGAAGCACATACAATGATTAATCTGGTGTAATAAGCCTATTATGTTGAGCAGTGTCTTCTGTGTTGGCATCGTTATGTTCCGGTCTTGTTCTTACTCTCATGGTGGGTAGAGTAAATAGTTCCGTGATTTGGGTGTTCATGGAAGGTTGTTCTATTTTTACGTGGATTGCTTCTAGAATTTGTAATCTTCTAACATCTTGGGTTTTGTCTATTATACAAGTGTTTTTATTCAGCATTTCTCTTGTTAGGGTGATGTCATGGGTTTGTCTCATCTGATTCCTAGGGGCACGGGATTGAAGATGACAGGTCAAACGCCTCGTCAGCTTGGACGACGTCATACCTATGTACTTAGATTGAAGGTTATAGGAATAGTATTTTTTACTCCTTTACGGATTATTTCTTTCGAAATAAATAATCCGTAATGAATATTCCAAGCTCAATTCCCATGCAATGTTGCACAAAATAATTAAATTAAAATGAAAATAAAATGAAATCTATGAAAATTAAATGTGTCAGTGTAATCGGAAACATTGAAATGGGATCATAACATAATTTAGTATAGATTGTGTTGCTCTTACGTGCAACAGATGGTGCTGTTTCTTAAAAAAAAAAGTATGTTTTGTACCTGTCACAGGTGTTGCATCTATACTTATACTTGCAAAATGAATGATATGGTAAACAACACAGCTTAATTCCAATGCAATGTCACACCAAATAATTAAATGAAAATTAAAATAAATCGAAATCTATGAAAATTCCATTTATCAATGCAATTGGAAACATTGAAATGGAATCATAACATATTTAGTATAGCGTTTGTTGCTATTACATGCAACAGATGGCGCTGTTTTTCAAGAAAGCATGTTTTTACCTGTCACAGGTGTGGCATCTATGTAGTCAGTATATAAAAATATGTGCATATTCGAATGGAACGTTGTGTAAAAATTTCAAAGCAATCAGTGAAGAACTTTTGGAGATTAAACCATGTGTTGCTCTTACGGCCAACAGATGGCTTTGTTTTTTAAAAAAGCATGTTTTTTTTCTGTCACAGGTGAGGCATGAATATAGTGGGTTTATAAAAACCCTCGCCTATTCGAATGCAACGTTTTATCAAAATTTCAAAGCAATTGGTAAAAAGGTTTCAAAGATTTCCCTCACATGAAAAACACATGTGTTTTTCATGGGTTTACTGGAGAACATGAGACATTTACT
The DNA here is from genome assembly GCF_040958095.1 of Procambarus clarkii. NCBI lineage: Eukaryota > Metazoa > Arthropoda > Malacostraca > Decapoda > Cambaridae > Procambarus > Procambarus clarkii. The sequence goes on along the minus strand of NC_091237.1, from coordinate 9,424,034 downwards.
GGGGGAATTCCCCCAGTCTGTTGGGATGGCGTTCACTGGCAGGGTCGACTTTCCGACTGTGGACATTGTGCTGTGTGGAGTGCTGGGAGTCGATGTGGCTAATGTGTACAGGAGTACGACTGAGGAAGTGTACCGTGTGTACCGCACCGCTATGAATGGCGATCGTTTCAACTGCTGGGTGATATTGGTTTGGTGGTTGTGTCCAATCAAAATGGCATAGTGACGTATGTTAGCATGCACGGTGCTCCCATTGAGTTCCCAGAGTCGTTGCTGCGACGTTACTTTTGGCAGTTTGACACTGTGGTCTGCATGCAGCTCAATTTCATTTCATCCAGAGGCTTGCGGGGTGTTTGCAACGGCATCAGGATGCTGGAGATGTGGATGCGGTTGGACATCCCCATCTTCTGTTCGCCTCATGGGTTACTACATTCAGGTGTACTATGCACGACAGCCACGGACATGCTTTTGTTGAGGGTTGTCGGGCTACCTAGCTGCTGGATGCTCTGCAGGCTGCATTGAGACGGTGAATTTGTTCTGTGACGAGGATTTCCTGCCACTGCCTGTGGACGAGGATCCGGTGAGTGTACCTTTGGATGCACCCGTGGTTGCCGTGCTGCTCCCTGTGTCGGCTGGAGCGCCTGTGTTACCTATCGTTCGTTACGGCTCGTGACCCTGAAACAGCTAACAACAAGGTCTAGGGTTACGAGAAAACTGCTGTTCTCAAGAGCGGGTCACCAGTATAACCACTTGATAAGTAATGAGCACATAAATAAAAATCTTCCTTTAGGACTGAAGAATAGATACAAAAACTTATATAGATATATTCAAGACAGTATAATATAAAAACACAGATGGTAAAGTTAACTTATACAACAAACAAAAGGTATTGTCCTTCTCCTAATATAATATAATAAAATATGGCACAACAAGAAGTAAACAGACTTATCTCCCACATGTTATTCCTTCGAGTCCCGTGAAGCTACTGAACTCTCGCTCTGTCGCTACCCATAATCCTCTCCTCCTCTGCCTCATCCAGGATGAGGGATGGAAACTAAAGATTTTTTAATATTTAAAACTAATTGAACAACCACTTGTTCTCAAAACACATAAGAATGCAAATTACATATAATAGTTACTTACAAAATATATAAGTACAATGCCACCTGTTTGATTACAGTAAATAAACAATTATATAAACTTAATAAAAGTGACATCTGGAACTCCCAACTGAACAGGTCCAACTTCCCGAATCTACCAGGTATTAGACGTGTGCAAATCAACCGCACTCCTGTCTCCACTGACGCTGCCACACCACACGATAATTTACCAAAAACACAATGTGTGTACATATACAGGCAATGATATAATGGAACAACACAAGTTATTTTAAATTTATATACGTATTCAGCTAGGAGTACGTAACACTTCCACCTCCAAGAAAAAAAATGCAATAGATTGAAGATCAATGGCATTTTTTCAAAGTAAAATGTATGACACTTGAGATTTATGGTATTAATTACACCAAACATGTATAAGTAATAAGAACACATTTCTGGACAAAAATGAAAACACTCCAAATATAGTCTTACAGGAAACTCAGAAATTTCAGTCTTATGACTATGTTCTACATATGAGTCACTGGAGTATGCAAATTTATCTCTCCAGGGTACTATCTCATTTATTTCACTTTGTTTCAGATCATATTTCACACTCCTATCTACAACAGTATCATTAGTAGCATGAGTAGAATTGTCAATAAAGGTAGCTGCTTTCACACAGTTATCATGGCAATTTAGCTTTTCATTTGTTTCTACTATTTCTCTAAGATCAGTTCCGTATTTCCATGTGATCCCTTTTCCACATGGTGAAGTTTTCCAAGACAGACTCCATTTTCCATTTCTCCCCTTTTCTGGAGCTGAACTGCTTAATTGAAGCTGACTGGATGTTGAGTAGATTTGGGACTTCTCCTGGGTATGCTCTGACACAGACATCTGCTCTTCATCACTCTTGATCCTCTGTGGAACACATACTCTCGCCCAATGGATACTAAAATTAGAGAAATTAGCATTAAACCTCACAATTATGTATAAAACTTTCCCATTCATAGAACCTTCCGAAACACAAGACACCGACTTAGCAAACCTTTGACCTTCAAACCAAGAAATGCAACCCAAGATAAGTGCAAAGACTACCTGATCGAACTGACTCAGATGATCCATAAGGAACACAGAAATCAATTTCCTCATAACTCTGTCATAACGATCAGTGAAAGAAAACAGGCATATGCCTAGGCACCATATCTCAATCATAACTCTCAAGACAAGTTCACACCTCCTGATGGTGAACTTGAACACAACACACACTTTCATCAACCGTCTAGTCTTCCAAAAGACTAACATACCGAAAACTTGACAACCCTCACCATCACTTCCCAAGTGATTTACGTCTGATGATAACCAATCAACCAAGAGGTTTAAGGGTCTTAACATCTTGAAGATGAACAGCAGATTACCTGGGAAACACCCAAGGACAATCTGAAACCCTTCACAATGATTAACTCTAGGTAGGATAACCTTATCCCCCAACTTGAAATACACACCTGGAGCCTCAAACATCTGCTCCCCAGTATGATTTAATCCTTCACCCACAATATGACTCTGAAAGTCAACTCCAATATGACTCTGAAAGTCAACACCACACTTAAGTGGAACATACACTTTTATCACTCGTGCATCAAAATAACCTGGATCTGAATATAGAGACACTGCTCTAGCATAACTAACCACTTCCTCAGAACTGCTGGGTGCACAACCTACTTGAGTAAACTCTCTCTGCTCCACCACAAGGCTTGACAAAGATGTCCCACAGTCCATTACTTCACAAGAAAATGGCTCCTGCAGAATAAAAGTAGATTTCAACATCCTACACACACTCTGACTCAATGTACACAATGAGAAATACTTACTCCACATAGAATAAGAATCACAACTCCGCAACTTAGATCCAAATGCTACTTTACCACTCTTAATGATTTTACCAAAATTTCCTCCCATGACTTCTGGAGCTGCTCGGAGTACTGTCTGCTCACAATCAATAATATCACTACCAAGCTGGGTCACATCCTCACAGACAACTGAAGAGGGAGGCTCAATGGGTCTCCATCTACTCAACAGAAGCTGATCCTCTGGCTGCTTTCCCACACTCTCCAAAACTGGATCTACAGTACAGACTGTCTCCTTGCTTCTCTCTGAAATCTTAGGGTCAGTTCTACTCAATGCACTTAAATGAAGGGAATCTGAAACGAGCGGGCAAGTAACAGGTAGTTTGACCTCCTCCCCTATTATATCACCTTGACTAGGGTGAGGCGGGGCCTCTACAACAGACTTACTCTCGACAACTGATTCTAAACTTGGAGTGAGCGGGAATACTTCTGCCAACCCGACATCTTGTCCTAAACCATTCACTTGGCTGGAATCTGTCACTCTTACGCTCTGTCACTCTTACTCTCTGTCACTCTTACTCTCTGTCACTCTTACTCTGTCATTCTTACTCACTCTCAGTCACCCTTACCCATTCATACTCACTCTCTCACTCTTACTCTCATACTCTTACTCTCAATCACTCTTACTCCCAATCACTCCTACTCCCAATCACTCCTACTCTCAATCACTCCTACTCTCATTCTTACTCTTACTCTTACTCCCAATCACTCTTACTCTCAGTCACTCTTATTCTCATTCTTACTCTTACTCTCACTCTTACTCTTACTCCCAATCACTCTTACTCCCAATCACTCTTACTCTCACTCTTACTCTCAATCACTCTTACTCTCAATCAATCTTACTCTCATTCTTACTCTTACTCACTCTTACTCTCAATCACTCTTATTCTCATTCTTACTCCTACTCCCAATCACTCTTACTCCCAATCACTCTTACTCTCAATCACTCTTACTCCCAATCACTCTTACTCTCAATCACTCTTACTCTCAATCACTTTTACTCTCAATCACTCTTACTCTCAATCACTCTTACTCTCACTAACTCTCAATCACTCTTACTCTCACTCTAACTCTCAATCACTCTTACGCACTATTACTCACTCTTTCTCTCAGTCATCCTTACTCACTCTCATACTCACTCTTACTCTGTCACTCTTACTCTCTGTCACTCTTACTCTCTGTCACTCTTACTCTCTGTCACTCTTACTCTCTGTCACTCTTACTCTCTGTCACTCTTACTCTCTATCACTCTTACTCTGTCATTCTTACTCTGTCACTCTTACTCACTCTCAGTCACCCTTACCCATTCATACTCACTCTCTCACTCTTACTCTCATACTCTTACTCTCAATTACTCTTACTCTCAATTACTCTTACTCTCAATTACTCTTACTCCCAATCACTCCTACTCCCAATCACTCCTACTCTCAATCACTCCTACTCTCATTCTTAATCTTACTCTCACTCTTACTCTTACTCCCAATCACTCTTACTCCCAATCATTCTTACTCTCAATCACTCTTACTCTCAATCACTCTTACTCTCATTCTTACTCTTACTCACTCTTACTCTCAATCACTCTTATTCTCATTCTTACTCCTACTCTCACTCTAACTCCTACTCCCAATCACTCTTACTCCCAATCACTCTTACTCTCAATCACTCTTACTCCCAATCACTCTTACTCTCAATCACTCTTACTCTCAATCACTCTTACTCTCAATCACTCTTACTCTCACTAACTCTCAATCACTCTTACTCTCACTCTAACTCTCAATCACTCTTACTCTCATACTCACCCTTACTCTCAATCACTTTACTCTCACTCTTACTCATTCTGTCACCCTTACTCTCACTCTTACTCACTCTGTCACTCTTACTCACTCTCAGTCACTCTTACTTATACTCACTCTTACTCACACTTACACACTCTCTGGCACTCTCACTCACCTTCAGTCACTCTTACTCACTCTTACCCACTCTCGCTCACTCTTACTCACTCTAGTTAATAAGAACACGCCAATATAAGACAACAAAACGTTTTCAGATTCTTTCTCACCACTTTCCAGCAACTTTTATAATTTATATAAATTATCTTAGGGAATAATACATAAATTATATATTTAAACATGATATTAGTGTTTAGTGGAATGCATAAGGAGTCAAATTGTGTTAAAAAGAGCGATTTTTAGAAAATTTGGAAAACTACTTTTTTCTGTTCATATTATAACTAAATGGATTTTAAAGGTTTCACTCAGCCAATATATATCATTCACAATTTATTAATGAATTTTACAAAAAAACACCATAAATTTTATATTTAAACATGTAAAAACTATTTGTTTTACATTTGGAAGAAAATAATTGTAGAAAAACAATTTATAATTAAACCTTTGTGTTTGGATTTTTTGAGTAAAAGTTTCTCAAAGGCTCTCCTGCACCATTCTCAATGCAAATCATTCCCACACCTATGGGAAGAGATAGGCGAACGTTGTGTAGATGATTTGTGTTTGCTGGGCATCTAGTCGCGGCTGCTGAGGTTCTGCGCCGTGCTCAAGTTCGAGTTCCCTGAATTTCCTGTGATTCTGGACACTGATGACATGCCCAGATTGCAAATGCTTGCGGCGTTCCTCACCTTCTGTCTGGGCCGATGTAGGTGAATTTGATGGTTGCGGGTCTGCAGGTGGTGATGGGGTGGTTTCTGGTGCTGCGGTGTCGACTACGACGGTGGTGGCGGAGGTACATGTGCCTGCTGCTGGCACCAGTACAGGTGTCTCTGTATTGGCCTCTGTGACTCCCTGCAGTAAGGGGTGATCCCCCTCCTCCTAAGGCAGATGTTGAGGGCCGGAGACCTGTGATGGTCTTTAAGAAGGATGTACTGTGGGGGATCTGTGTGGGAACCGACCTGTGAGATTTATATTTGTTTAATTTATATGAATTTATATTTACGTTAATTTATATACTTCGATAGCAATTTGTATAATGATAAGTGGACTGTATTTCTGCAATAATCTCAATCTCACAAATCGATCCTCTACACATTAGGGGGGGTTATTAAATTAATATATATGCAGCCAATCAAACTACAGAAATAACTACATACATTAAAGAGGTTCCTTATCTTATAGTACAGCAGGTTAGTCCACCAGGTATAACTAGGGTGTAGACACCAAATTATCCTCTTTGAGGTAGCTTCCATATCACCCAGTAACTGGTGCACAAATCTTGCATCCTCGTCTTGACCTGTCAAAAGTGCGCTAGCTGTGAAGCCAGATACCTATATATGACAAGTATATCAGAGAAAACAGTACATGGAACATGAAGACCTGGCTTAATTACCTTTAGTTTGAGGCTTCCATGTGATCTAACCGGGTCACCCTATATAATGACATTAATGGCCACTAATGATAAATAATGGGTTTCGGAAAGAACACTTAACTTGATTTGTTGACAGCGTGTTGACAGATGGTACACCTTTGGTATCCATAACACTACGTCCAAGTAAAATTAACAGGAGCCGAATTTGCTCCCGTGTGAGCCTCTGGTCTCGTATAACAATGGCTGCATCTAACACTCCATTCTATTGACGTCTGGCCGACATTGTCCAGAATGATAGGAGCCAAATTTGCTCCACACGTCTCGGAGGTGACACAACAATGGCTCCCTCCTTCCTCACTGACGCCTGGCCTACTTTGTCCAGATTTCAGAAAGTGATAGAAGGGTCACATTTACTCTACTTTAATATTAATAATTAAGTTAATTTATATAAGATGTTTTATGATGGTAAAGTCCAAAGACTAATGTATTTAAGAATAATTCCCAGCAAAATAGCTGGTGAATTATAATAGTATGTGGTGATGATATCCCGTTTTCTATAGACGGTAATTCCACTACAAGTTACGTTTTCTATGGGTAACTTGTTGGTAATACAGCTATTATCTGTATGATTATTAAATGGTGTCGGATTTTCCGACAATCTGTGCCTCTGCCCGGACCCGAGAATGTTGTTCGGGATGTGTCCCCTGTAGTGTCGCCCCCCCCCCCCCGTGGTGCCGCCCACTGTGATGATGGGATCTCTTTCTACAGGCAGCAGTGGCTGCTCTCTTAATTACAGTGTTAATTGCCATGTTGTTTCTGTCATACTTTTGCCTGGGTCTTCTGTCGTTTGATGAAGGGTTGAATATCACTGCTACTACTACTCTTGGTCCTCCCATCGTCACGGTATCTGTTATGTAGTCTCTAAACCCTGGGAAACCATTCTGGGATAACCATCTCCTCGAAACTCCATTCCTTTCTTATCAGTAGTGCCACTCTGCCTCCTCCCCTTCCTTCCCTCTCTCTCCTTATTACAGTTTAGTTCTGGGGAATACACCGCATTCGTGTGTACTCGCCTATTTGTGCTTGCGAGGGTTGAGCTCTGGCTCTTTGGTCCCGCCTCTCAACTGTCAATCAACAAGTGTAGAGATTCCTGAGCCTACTGGGCTCTGTCATATCTACACCTAAAACTGTGTATGGAGTCTGCCTTCACCCCATCACTTCCTAATACTTTCCATTTATTAACTACTCTAACACTAAACAAATTCTTAAAATGTTTTTATAGCTCATTTGGGCAATAAATTTCCACCTGTGCCCCTTAGTGCGTTTGCCCCTTGTGTTAAATAAACTGTCTTTGTCTACTTTATTAAGTCCTTTGAGAATCTTCTATGTGGTGATCATGTCCCCCTAAATCTCCTGTCTTCCAGCGACATGAGGTTTAATTCCCGCAGTTTCTCCTCATAGCTCTTGCCCCTCAGTTCGGGCACTAGTCTGGCAGCGAACCTTTGAGCCTTCTCCAATTTAGTTTTTAGTTTTAGCTACATACTCCAGGAGTGGTCTGACATACGTGGTATACAAAGTTCTGAATGATTCCTTACACAAGTTTTTAAAGGCTGTTCTTAAGTTGGTCAACCTGGCATATGCCGCTGATGATATCCTTTTGATGTGGGCTTCGGGGGACAGGTCTGGCGTGATATCAACCCCCATATCTTTCTCTCTCTGATTCTAGAGGAATTTCATCTCCCAACTGATACCTTGTATCTGACCTCCTGCTCCCTATACCTATCTTCATTACATTACATTTGCTTGGGTTAAACTCTAACAAGCATTTGTTGGACCATTGCTTCAGTTTGTCCAGGTCTTCCTGAAGCCTCAAGCTGTTCTCTGTCTTAATATTTGTGGTTTTGTTTATGTGTGCACGTGCGTGCGTGCGTGTGCGCGTGCGTGCGTGCGTGTGCGCGTGCGTGCGTGCGTGTGCGCGTGCGTGCGTGCGTGTGCGCGTGCGTGCGTGCGTGTGCGCGTGCGTGCGTGTTTGTCTGTGTTTTTTTTTTCCATTACTTTTGAGGCTTATTTTATTGAGAGCTAATATTCCTATTTACAGTTTTTACCACAATTTGTTAATACAATTTTCCTTTTAACATTTTATTATTTATATTTTATTAGTAAAACTTATTATAAACATTTTTATATTAGGATTTTATTAATATATTTTCCATTATTTGCTGTTTATAGTAATGTTCACATACATTTTATTGTGTCTATAATTTGGATATTTGTAGACATTCGTAAATATAACTTAACAAATTACCATTATATCATCAAATATGCCCATTAACGTTTCGCTAAGTAGATAACATAGTATATAAAGTTAATTGTTGCAATGTTGATTACTCAACTCTGTCACTGATGCTGGGTAAAATGCCTAGGTCACTGATGCTGGGTAAAATGCCTAGGTCACTGATGCTGGGTAAAATGCCTAGGTCACTGATGCTGGGTAAAATGCCTAGGTCACTGATGCTGGGTAAAATGCCTAGGTCACTGATGCTGGGTAAAATGCCTAGGTCACTGATGCTGGGTAAAATGCCTAGGTCACTGATGCTGGGTAAAATGCCTAGGTCACTGATGCTGGGTAAAATGCCTAGGTCACTGATGCTGGGTAAAATGCCTAGGTCACTGATGCTGGGTAAAATGCCTAGGTCACTGATGCTGGGTAAAATGCCTAGGTCACTGAATGCTGGGTAAAATGCCTAGGTCACTGATGCTGGGTAAAATGCCTAGGTCACTGATGCTGGGTAAAATGCCTAGGTCACTGATGCTGGGTAAAATGCCTAGGTCACTGAATGCTGGGTAAAATGCCTAGGTCACTGATGCTGGGTAAAACGCCTAGGTCACTGATGCTGGGTAAAATGCCTAGGTCACTGATGCTGGGTAAAACGCCTAGGTCACTGATGCTGGGTAAAATGCCTAGGTCACTGATGCTGGGTAAAATGCCTAGGTCACTGATGCTGGGTAAAATGCCTAGGTCACTGATGCTGGGTAAAATGCCCAGGATCCTCTGGAGGGTAATAAAGACACCACAATACCTTAATGGCCAACCAACAAGTATACTTAAGTCTTATTAACATTACCCCAGTGTAAAGGACACTCTGAGGGTGTAGTTGGGTACACCTCCACACACTCCCTCAGTTTGGGTGTTCTGGAGATTTTGTGAGTATTGGCATTTTGATATACACTGTAACATGCATTCTTGTTTCAGTTTCAAGACCATAGGACTGGTAAGTCGGGAAGAGAAGGCTGGGGGAGGATGCAGAATCTTGAACGAGGAACTGGAGATGAGGTGAAAAGGTGAGATGAAAGATCGGCGGCCCAGCCACCGTGGGTAAGAATTGCAACTGATGCTGTGGCTCGGTGGTAGAGTGGATGGTTCATTGTTGCTCGCGGATGTGTCTTGCAGGAGGCCGGGCTTCTCGTCGCGGTGCTCGTAAAGCAGCTGGCAGTTGAGGGTTGATTACAGATATTGATGTTAAATCATTTCGCTATTGGTCTTTTTTGTTGACGATTTCAGCAAACTGTGATCTTTGTAACAGACTCTTTGATCTTTGATTTACTTTATATATTGTTATGCTTATAAGTATTATTATCTTTAAATACAAAATATGCTTGTATTTTGTAGACTAATAATATAATATATATGCAACGTCATCTTTAAAAATAATATTTATTGTATTAATAAATTTTACCGAATTGTTTTTTATTGGATATTAGTAACAGGCATTGTCAGAAATTTATATATGATCTATGTATTGTGTTCAAAACTGTTCTGCAAAATCCAATTGAAGTCTCACAAGGGAAGGGTAAGGACAACAGTTGTCCCCGTCTAGCAGGACAACAGTTGTCTCCGTCTAGCAGGACAACAGTTGCTGCCCGCCTAGCAGGACAACAGTTGTCCCCGTCTAGCAGGACAACAGTTGCTGCCCGTCTAGCAGGACAACAGTTGCTGCCCGCCTAGCAGGACAACAGTTGTCCCCGTCTAGCAGGACAACAGTGTCTGCCCGTCTAGCAGGACAACAGTTGCTGCCCGCCTAGCAGGACAACAGTTGTCCCCGTCTAGCAGGACAACAGTTGCTGCCCGCCTAGCAGGACAACAGTTGCTGCCCGTCTAGCAGGACAACAGTTGCTGCCCGTCTAGCAGGACAACAGTGTCTGCCCGTCTAGCAGGACAACAGTTGCTGCCCGTCTAGCAGGACAACAGTTGCCCCCGTCTAGCAGGACAACAGTTGCTGTCCGTCTAGCAGGACAACAGTTGCTGCCCGTCTAGCAGGACAACAGTGTCTGCCCGTCTAGCAGGACAACAGTTGCTGCCCGTCTAGCAGGAAAACAGATGCCCCCGTCCAGCAGGACAACAGTTGCTGCCCGTCTAGCAGGACAACAGTTGCTGCCCGTCTAGCAGGACAACAGTTGCTGTCCGTCTAGCAGGACAACAGTTGCTGCCCGTCTAGCAGGACAACAGTTGCTGCCCGTCTAGCAGGACAACAGTTGCTGCCCGTCTAGCAGGACAACAGTTGTCTCCGTCTAGCAGGACAACAGTTGTCTCCGTCTAGCAGGACAACAGTTGCTGCCCGTCTAGCAGGACAACAGTTGCTGCCCGTCTAGCAGGACAACAGTTGCTGCCCGTCTAGCAGGACAACAGTTGCTGTCCGTCTAGCAGGACAACAGTTGCTGCCCGTCTAGCAGGACAACAGTTGCTGCCCGTCTAGCAGGACAACAGTTGCCCCCGTCTAGCAGGACAACAGTTGTCTCCGTCTAGCAGGACGACAGTTGTCTCCGTCTAGCAGGACAACAGTTGCTGCCCGTCTAGCAGGACAACAGTTGCTGTCCGTCTAGCAGGACAACAGTTGCCCCCGTCTAGCAGGACAACAGTTGCTGCCCGTCTAGCAGGACAACAGTTGCCCCCGTCTAGCAGGACAACAGTTGCTGTCCGTCTAGCAGGACAACAGTTGCCCCCGTCTAGCAGGACAACAGTTGTCTCCGTCTAGCAGGACAACAGTTGTCTCCGTCTAGCAGGACAACAGTTGCTGCCCGTCTAGCAGGACAACAGTTGCTGTCCGTCTAGCAGGACAACAGTTGCCCCCGTCTAGCAGGACAACAGTTGCTGCCCGTCTAGCAGGACAACAGTTGCCCCCGTCTAGCAGGACAACAGTTGCTGTCCGTCTAGCAGGACAACAGTTGCTGCCCGTCTAGCAGGACAACAGTTGCTGCCCGTCTAGCAGGACAACAGTTGCTGCCCGTCTAGCAGGACAACAGTGGTCTCCGTCTAGCAGGACAACAGTTGTCTCCGTCTAGCAGGACAACAGTTGCTGCCCGCCTAGCAGGACAACAGTTGCTGCCCGTCTAGCAGGACAACAGTGTCTGCCCGTCTAGCAGGACAACAGTGTCTGCCCGTCTAGCAGGACAACAGTTGTCTCCGTCTAGCAGGACAACAGTGTCTGCCCGTCTAGCAGGACAACAGTTGTCTCCGTCTAGCAGGACAACAGTTGCTGCCCGTCTAGCAGGACAACAGTTGCTGCCCGTCTAGCAGGACAACAGTTGTCTCCGTCTAGCAGGACAACAGTTGTCTCCGTCTAGCAGGACAACAGTTGCTGCCCGTCTAGCAGGACAACAGTTGCTGCCCGTCTAGCAGGACAACAGTTGCTGCCCGTCTAGCAGGACAACAGTTGCTGCCCGTCTAGCAGGACAACAGTTGCCCCCGTCTAGCAGGACAACAGTTGTCTCCGTCTAGCAGGACGACAGTTGTCTCCGTCTAGCAGGACAACAGTTGCTGCCCGTCTAGCAGGACAACAGTTGCTGTCCGTCTAGCAGGACAACAGTTGCCCCCGTCTAGCAGGACAACAGTTGCTGCCCGTCTAGCAGGACAACAGTTGCCCCCGTCTAGCAGGACAACAGTTGCTGTCCGTCTAGCAGGACAACAGTTGCCCCCGTCTAGCAGGACAACAGTTGTCTCCGTCTAGCAGGACAACAGTTGTCTCCGTCTAGCAGGACAACAGTTGCTGCCCGTCTAGCAGGACAACAGTTGCTGTCCGTCTAGCAGGACAACAGTTGCCCCCGTCTAGCAGGACAACAGTTGCTGCCCGTCTAGCAGGACAACAGTTGCCCCCGTCTAGCAGGACAACAGTTGCTGTCCGTCTAGCAGGACAACAGTTGCTGCCCGTCTAGCAGGACAACAGTTGCTGCCCGTCTAGCAGGACAACAGTTGCTGCCCGTCTAGCAGGACAACAGTGGTCTCCGTCTAGCAGGACAACAGTTGTCTCCGTCTAGCAGGACAACAGTTGCTGCCCGCCTAGCAGGACAACAGTTGCTGCCCGTCTAGCAGGACAACAGTGTCTGCCCGTCTAGCAGGACAACAGTGTCTGCCCGTCTAGCAGGACAACAGTTGTTCTCGTCTAGCAGGACAACAGTTGCTGCCCGCCTAGCAGGACAACAGTTGCTGCTCGTCTAGCAGGACAACAGTTGCTGCCCGTCTAGCAGGACAACAGTGTCTGCCCGTCTAGCAGGACAACAGTTGTCCCCGTCTAGCAGGACAACAGTTGTCCCCGTCTAGCAGGACAACAGTTGCTGCCCGTCTAGCAGGACAACAGTTCCTACCCGTCTAGCAGGACAACAGTTGCTTCCCGTCTAGAAGGACAACAGTTCCTACCCGTCTAGCAGGACAACAGTTGCTTCCCGTCTAGCAGGACAACAGTTGCTGCCCGTCTAGCAGGACAACAGTTGCTGCCCGTCTAGCAGGACAACAGTTGCTTCCCGTCTAGCAGGACAACAGTTGCTGCCCGTCTAGCAGGACAACAGTTGCTGCCCGTCTAGCAGGACAACAGTTGCTGCCCGTCTAGCAGGACAACAGTTCCTACCCGTCTAGCAGGACAACAGTTGCTGCCCGTCTAGCAGGACAACAGTTGCTGCCCGTCTAGCAGGACAACAGTTGCTGCCCGTCTAGCAGGACAACAGTTGCTGCCCGTCTAGCAGGACAACAGTTCCTACCCGTCTAGCAGGACAACAGTTGCTTCCCGTCTAGCAGGACAACAGTTGCTGCCCGTCTAGCAGGACAACAGTTGCTGCCCGTCTAGCAGGACAACAGTTGCTGCCCGTCTAGCAGGACAACAGTTGCCCCCGTCTAGCAGGACAACAGTTGCTGCCCGTCTAGCAGGACAACAGTTGCTGCCCGTCTAGCAGGACAACAGTTGCTGCCCGTCTAGCAGGACAACAGTTGCTGACCGTCTAGCAGGACAACAGTTGCTGCCCGTCTAGCAGGACAACAGTTGCTGCCCGTCTAGCAGGACAACAGTTGCTGCCCGTCTAGCAGGACAACAGTTCCTACCCGTCTAGCAGGACAACAGTTGCTGCCCGTCTAGCAGGACAACAGTTGCTGCCCGTCTAGCAGGACAACATTGTCTGCCCGTCTAGCAGGACAACAGTTGCTGCCCGTCTAGCAGGACAACAGTTGCTGCCCTTCTAGCAGGACAACAGTTGCTGCCCGTCTAGCAGGACAACATTGTCTGCCCGTCTAGCAGGACAACAGTTGTTGCCCGTCTAGCAGGACAACAGTTGCCCCCGTCTAGCAGGACAACAGTTGCTGCCCGTCTTGCAGGACAACAGTTGTCCCCGTCTAGCAGGACAACAGTTGCTGTCCGTCTAGCAGGACAACAGTGTCTGCCCGTCTAGCAGGACAACAGTTGCTGCTCGTCTAGCAGGACAACAGTTGCTGCCCGTCTAGCAGGACAACAGTTGCTGCCCGTCTAGCAGGACAACAGTTGCTGCCCGTCTAGCATGACAACAGTTGCTGACCGTCTAGCAGGACAACAGTTGCCCCCGTCTAGCAGGACAACAGTTGCCCCCGTCTAGCAGGACAACAGTTGCTGCCCGTCTAGCAGGACAACAGTTGCTGCCCGTCTAGCAGGACAACAGTTGCTGCCCGTCTAGCAGGACAACAGTTGCCCCCGTCTAGCAGGACAACAGTTGCTGCCCGTCTAGCAGGACAACAGTTGCTGCCCGTCTAGCAGGACAACAGTTGCCCCCGTCTAGCAGGACAACAGTTGTTGCCCGTCTAGCAGGACAACAGTTGCTGTCCGTCTAGCAGGACAACAGTTGCTGCCCGTCTAGCAGGACAACAGTTGCTGTCCGTCTAGCAGGACAACAGTTGCTGCCCGTCTAGCAGGACAACAGTTGCTGCCCGTCTAGCAGGACAACAGTTGCTGCCCGTCTAGCAGGACAACAGTTGCTGCCCGTCTAGCAGGACAACAGTTGCTGCTCGTCTAGCAGGACAACAGTTGCTGCCCGTCTAGCAGGACAACAGTTGCTGCCCGTCTAGCAGGACAACAGTTGCTGCCCGTCTAGCAGGACAACAGTTGCTGCCCGCCTAGCAGGACAACAGTTGCTGCCCGTCTAGCAGGACAACAGTGTCTGCCCGTCTAGCAGGACAACAGTTGCTGCCCGTCTAGCAGGACAACAGTTGCTGCCCGTCTAGCAGGACAACAATTGCCCCCGTCTAGCAGGACAACAGTTGCTGCCCGTCTAGCAGGACAACAATTGCCCCCGTCTAGCAGGACAACAGTTGCTGCCCGTCTAGCAGGACAACAGTTGCTGCCCGTCTAGCAGGACAACAGTTGCTGCCCGTCTAGCAGGACAACAGTTGCTGCCCGTCTAGCAGGACAACAGTTGCTGCCCGTCTAGCAGGACAACAGTTGCTGCCCGTCTAGGACAGAGATATAGTGTGACCGTTTACTCTGATGAGATAAACAGCACACGAGAATAACAAAACTCGGCCAGGATGCAAATGTAATGCCGATCTTCAGAAAGGAAGATTCTGAAGATTACTTGCCTCCAGTTAGCCTAACCTCTAGTAGATGAAATTTACTTGAATCGATAAACGCAAAAGCTATTCGTTTAGTTATTGTAACTTAATAAAGTTTTGAATATTAAAGTATATAATTTTACTAAAGGCCACTCATGTTTACGAAATTTTCTCTCATCCTTTCACAGAACAGCAGGAGAAAGTGCGCCATTCTATATCTTGAAGTTAGCAAAATTCTAGAAACTTTGCCTCAAGAGCAACTCGTTAAAAAGTTAGAGAGGCACGTGGAGTTAGGTGTGTGTGTGGGGGGGGGGGGGGTCTGAGTTGGACTAGGACCTGTTCATTAACAAAAAAACATAAATGCTGTTAAGGCCGAGTAGGAAACTGTTGATAAGGCAACCCGTCCTCCTAATAGAACGTCGTATTTTGATGTATACGTTAACTGTGGCTAAACGTCGTCATACTTGAAAATGGAAGCGGCTCGCAAAATTGACATACTGTCCCATTTTCTGTTTTGGGTCCTCTGGTAGGTTAGGGAAGGGTTTTTTAGTACAGCAGTTTCTTGACGTTGGGGAACCTTAGCAGGACGGGCTGGATATAAGACTCTTCCAGGGCTCTGTCTCTGGACCTCTGTTGTTCCCTTATACATATTAACTATTTTAACATATGTTTAAACAGAAACTTCCGTAGAACCGCATCAATAATATTGGAAATGTTGAAAAAAAGATTAAAAATAGCTTCAAATTTATCAAAAACATGTTTTCAAAATGAACTAAAGTTTGGCAAATACAGTTTAATGCTGAAAAATTTAGGATTCTCAGCGTAGCTAATTAGTATTAGAGTTGTAAGATATCAGCAGCTGGACATTGTTAGAATTGCGAGCTCTGAATACGAGAAAGATCTGGGAGTCATGATTAATAGGGATCATAAGCCCTCCAAAAATCAATACATAAATACACGGAATACAGCAAGTAAGATACTGGAATACGTTTCAATAAGATATCTAATATTAATCTTCAGCTTTATCTAACACTTGTTAAAAGTCAACAAGATTATTCAGTACAGTTTTAGTCGTTAACAATCGCATGGACATAAACACATACAAAGGAAAACGGAATAATCCCAGGAACTAGAAATCTCCTCTCTGACGAGACATAAACTCCTACATTTACATATATAATCACAGTCCACTACGGGCTCACCATAGCCTGTGCTACTTGGAACTTTTTGTTCCTGGTAGCGAATCTTAAACAACAATAACATCATCCTACATTTATATGCTCCAAAAAGGCATACGGTGAGGAGTGACTCAACTAAAGTATATTGTTATCTTGAGGTTATCTTGAGATGATTTCGGGGCTTTTTAGTGTCCCCGCGGCCCAGTCCTCGACCAGGCCTCCACCCCCAGGAAGCAGCCCGTGACAGCTGACTAACACCCAGGTACCTATTTTACTGCTAGGTAACAGGGGCATAGGGCGAAAGAAACTCTGCCCAATGTTTCTCGCCGGCGCCTGGGATCGAACCCAGGACCACAGGATCAGAAGTGCAGCGTGCTGTCCGCTCGGCCGACCGGCTCCCTTGGATAAAATTGGATAAGGATTGGATAGTTGGATAAAAATGTATAACAACAGGGATATAAATAAGGTTTGTTTCTTTTTAAATACATCAATACAAAATAGAAATAGAAACAATTTATATTAATTAGTGGAGTTTAAATTTAAAAATAAAGACGTGATCAGAGCGCAGTGTTGTTTGGTAAGAAATTGTAAACTTTTAAATTTGTAAATTTTAAATTATAATAAATAGGATATAAAAACATAACAGCCAGGAAATCTTGAAAACAAGTACAGATTAAAAAAATAATACTTATTTTTTACTTTTACTTATAAGTGAAATGTTATTTACAAAGTTCAAAATTGTTGTTAAAAGAGAAATAGAAATAAGGTCAGTGTCAGATGTGCAGAGACCGGATGATGGGCAGGCAGTAACAAGCCTCAGTTTTTACTTTATATACTTCATAAACTATTAGGTAATAAAACTGGGCCATTAATAGCTGAGATAATTTGAATATAAATAAAATGTCTTAAATAGTTAACACAAAATTAAAGGAATATTTATTCTTCAGATTGCCTCCTAACTCTTGTAATGTTATATATAACATGAAAAAGGTATATATAGACACACATTGTGGTACGCGAACAAGGGGACGCAGATGGAAACCTAGTACCCAAATGAGCCACAAGGACGTTAGAAGGAACTTTTTCAATGTCAGAGTAGTTAACAAGTAGAATGCATTAGGCAGTGATGTGGTGGAGGCTGACTCCATACACAGTTTCAAATGTAGATATGATCGTGCCTAATAAGCTCAGGAATCTGTACATCATTTGATTGACAGTTGATAGGCAGGACCAGTGACCCGAGGCTCAACCCCTGCAAGCACAACTAGGTAAGTAAAACTAAGTGAGTACAATGTTTCCAATAAAGCAGGAAATAAAAACAAAGAGTTAGTGCAGCAGATCTTTTAATCTGTACATCATTTAATTGACAGTTGAGAAATAAAGGACCAGAGGGGACCAAAGAGCCAAAGCCTCAACCCCTGTAAGCACAACTAGGTAAGTAAAAGTAGGTGAGTACAATGTATTCAATAAAGCAGGAAATATAAGAAAGAGTGCAGCAGATCTTGGCATAATTGCAATAGTAGAAACTAAACTAAATGATATTATCTCAGATGTAATTTTTCAAGGGGGGGTACCAAGTGATAAGAAAAGAAAGGACACCGACACAGAAAGGGGGAGTGGCACTCCTAATGAAACGGGAATGGAACTTTGAGGACCTAGAAAATCAGGGTACCAATGAAAACACAAGTTCAGAACACTTGGGTCTCTGATATCAGATGGGTTGAAGATTGTGATCTTGATAATCTACAATCCCCCACCAAATAGTAGAAGGATTAGACAGAAAAATGATGATAACAACAAGACATGTATAGATGAACTGCAGAGAACAAGAACAACAGTTCACAGAATGAGAGCAAAACTGCTGGTCATGGGGGACCTAAATCATCGACAGATCAATTGGGAATCATAGAATCCCCATGGTGGGGAAGAAACTTGGGGAGCAAAATTAGTGGAAGTTATAGACAGGGATTTCTTATCATAACATATGAAGACACAAGGGATCGAGGAAGGAATACACCGAGCATATTAAACCTGATTTTCACTCAAAACGAAGAAGACATCGAGAATTTGGAACATGAAATACCACTAAAAGCAATTGATCATTGTGTCCTAGTCTCTGACTACATGATCGAACTTAAAATTATGGCTACGGGACAAAAAGTCTGAGAAAGGAGAGTTGCCTTCAGGAAAGGGGAATAAAAGAGGATAAGGGAATATCTAGGAGTAGTGCAGTGGGAGGAAGAACTTAGATGAAAAAAGTCCAAGATATGATGGACCAAGTCAAATGGAAATGCAAAGAGGCCGAAGAACGTTCCATACTAACAGTAAAGGGAAAAAGTAGCAGGGAATGTAATAACACATGGTTTAATAGACAGTGTCAGGAAGGAAAAATGAGAAGTAGGAGGAAGGACTGGAGCTTTGATGAGATGGAAATTTCGGGCTGTGACGGATTCAGAGATTACTTAACAGGAACTATGACAATGGATGGACCTAAGATAATAGTGGCAGTCATTTACACCCCTCCACTAAATGACAGAACACCCAGACAGGAGTTTGACATGGCAACCAATAACATAATAGAGATAGCAGCTTCAGTTGCCTGCAGGAATGGCTCCAGACTCTTAATCATGGCGATTTCAACCATGGAAAGATAGACTGGGCGAATGGCGACCCACATGGAGGTGCAGATACATGGAGAGCTACTCTTGGAAGTGGCAACAAGGATCTTTCTGAGCCAACATGTCAGGGAACCCACAAGAATGAGAGGCAATGACGAACCAGCAAGACTCGACCTAATATTCACCTTGAATGAGTCAGAAATACCAGAAGTCAAATTTGAAGCCCCCATAGGAATGATTGACCACAGTGTATTGACATTTGAGTATCTGGTGGAGGTAGGGATAACCTATCCAATGATGGGATTGGAAGGGAAGACTGAATTACCGAAGAGGAAAATATGGTGAGATGAGGAACTTCCTAATGGGAATACCATGGGAAACAGAACTCAGAGAGAAGAATGTACAGGATATGATGGTCTATGTCACCCAGAAATGCCAGGAAGCTGCAGATAGATTTATCCCGGTCCAAAAGGAGAAAAGCGAAAAGCAGCAGAAGAATCCATAGTTCAACCAGGAAAGTAAGATAGCGAAGCAATTGAGTAAGAGAACATGGAGAAACTACAGAAATAACAGAACACCAGAGAGCAGGGAGAGATACCAGAGGGCAAGAAATGAGGCCCTCGGAGTGAGGAGAGAGGCAGAGACAGTATGAATATGACATCGCGAGTTAAGACAAGCTAAGACCCAACCAAAACTGCTCCACAGTCACATCAAGAGGAAAACAGCGGCGAAGGATCAAGTGATGAAACTAAGAAAAGGGGAAAATAGATACACAGATAAAGATAATAGATAAAGCTTTTGACACAGTACCTCATAAAAGGCTGTTACGAAAAATTGGAGCAACAGGCAGGAGTAAAAGGGAAGGTGCTCCAGTGGATAAGGGAGTATGTAAGTAACAGGAAACAGCGAGTAACTATGAGGGGGAAGACATCAGACGTGGCGAGATGTCACCAACAGAGTCTAACAGTGCTCTTTACATGGACCCATCCTGTTTCTAATATATGTAAACGATCTTCCAGAGGGTATAGTCTCTTACTCAATGTTTGCTGATGATGCCAAAATTAAGAAAAAAATTAAGGCAGATGATCATAGACACAGACTACAGGACGACCTGGACAAGCTGGAGGAATGGTCTGGAAAATGGCTACTAAAGTTCAACCCAGAAAAGTGCAAAGTAATGAAATTAGGCAATGGGAGCAGAAGGTTCAACACAAGGTACCATCTCGGAGATGAAATCCTTCAAGTGACAAATAGAGAGAATAATCTGGGGGTTGATATCACACCGAACCTGTCCCCAGAGGCCCACATCAAAAGCCATATCCATCATCAGCGGCATATGCTAGACTGGCCAACATAAAAACTCCCTTTAGAAACTTATGTAAGGAATCGTTCAGGACCCCGTATATCACTTATGTCAGACCACTCCCGGATTATGCAGTTTCAGCCTGGATACCAAGTTAAACACAAGACAAAGTTAGAGAAGATTCAGCGGTATGCCACCAGACTCGTTCCGGAACTAAGAGGTATGAGTTACGAGGAAAGGCTAAAGGAGCTGGACCTCACGTCTCTGGAAGACAGAAGAGTAAGGGGGGGAGACATGATAACCACCTACAAAATTCCCAAGGGAATTGCCAGGGTGGACAAAGACAAACTCTTTAGCACGGGTGGAACACGAAGAAGGGGACACAGGTGGAAACTTAGTACCCAAATGAGCCAAAAAGACATTAGAAAGATTTTTTCCAGTGTCAGAGTAGTTAACAGATGGAATGCACTAGGCAGTGATGTGGTGGAGGCTGACTCCATACACCGTTTCAAATGTAGATATGATAGAGACCATTAGGCTCAGGAATCTGTACACCAGTTGATTGACAGTTGAGAGGCGGGACCAAAGAGCCAAAGCTTAACCCCCGCATGCACAACTAGGTGAGTAGAACTAGGTGGGTACAAGATACGACGCACACGAGACACAAAAGACCATAAACACACGTAACGTTTGATCCTTTGTAAACACAAAACCAATCAAACAATATATGTCAACACACACATTCATACGTCAGTCAGGATCAAACGCAAGACCACATAAGACACGTCACATCATACACAATCACACCAAATATGCAAACATGAATTAATATACAACATAGTCTCTCTTGCTCTCTCTCTCCCTCCCCAACTCATCAGTGGCGAGCCTTACCACATGCATAATATATGTTACGTAAAATACAATTATGTAGAACACAGAATTTAAGGGTGAATGTTTGAATAACAGATGCTCGGGTCAAAATGAGAAATACGTGAGTGAAGACGGAGAGCCGAAAAGAGCAGTAACCCTGCACAACACAACACAACGAGAGCTCACTCATATTTACAACTGTACTATAACAAGGCTCAGAGCCCGTGGAAAGCTATCTCTGAAGTAACTTTCACCTCCTGTGCAGTTTGTCGCTCCACTCACTACACGCACACATCAGGACACAGTCAGAGAACAGTTATGGTAGGTGTCGTTAAGGCACTTGTTCACAACGACCTGCATCGGCCGAAACTTTCTTCTCTCTTTCCCATTTCTCTGTTGATTTTCCACATACAAATGATTAGTGTTTCTTGATCGTCAATTGCAATATATATATATATATATATATATATATATATATATATATATATATATATATATATATATATATATATATATATATATGAAAGTTCCACACCCCAGAAGTGACTCGAACCCATACTGCCAGGAGCAATATGCAACTGGTGAACAGGAGACCTTAACCGCTCAACCATCACGGCCGGACAAAAGATGATGATAGCCGAGGCTATTTCCCCATCATCCCGCCGGCGCTCTGATGGTATTATATCAAATGCGTGAAGTTTTCAGTTGTATATATACCTGGGGACCATACATGCTTGTTCGCATTTGTGTTACTCACGTGGTCCCCCCAAAAATTAGGTGATTTGATAAAATACCATCAGAGCCCCGGCCCTGATATTTGTATTCATGTGATAATATTTCATATGAGAGTTTGAGAATATATATAAATATCAATATGATAATATATATTTTATTTTTGGTCTGACGCCTGGAAGCGTTTCGTAAGGGCTTCTTACATTCTCAAAGACTTGTTTTCACTTAACACTACACTTGATACACTGTGTATGATATATTTAATGTTGTTGTTGTTAAAGATTTAGCTACTCAGGACGAAGTGTCCATGTAGCACGGGCTTTGGTGAGCCCGTAAGATATATTTAACCTACATCTTGCTTTTATATTCGTGTTGGGTGAGGTGACTCAAAAGTTTTGGGTGAGGTGGGTACATAGGAATGAAAGTAACTGCAGAGGGCCTATTGGCCCATACGAGGTCCTCAAGTGGGTAGAATGTTGTTATGCATTAATTGGCTGTTGATTGCTGGTGTTGACTTTTTGATGTGTAGCGCCTTGCTGATGTCAAGCCGCCTGCTATCGCTGTATCTATCGATGATTTCTGTCTTGTTTGGTAAGATTTCTCTGGTGATGGTCTGGTTGTGAGAAGAGATTATATGTTCCTTGATGGAGCCCTGTTGTTTATGCATTGTTAATCGCCTGGAAAGAGACGTTGTTGTCTTGCCTATATACTGAGCTCTTTGGGACTTACAGTCGTCCCTAAGTGGGTATTTGAAGGTATAGATGATGTTGGTTTCCTTCAAGGCGTTCTGTTTGGTGTCTGGGGAGTTTTTCACGAGTAGATTGGCTGTTTTTTGGGTTTTATAGTAAGTTGTCAATTGTATTTTCTGATTTTTGTCTGTGGGGATAACGTTCCTATTAACAACATCTTTCAGGACCCTTTCCTCTGTTTCATAAGCCGTCGAAAAGAAGTTCCTGTAAAACAGTCTAATAGGGGGTACAGGTGTTGTGTTGGTTGACTCTTCAGAGGTAGCATGGCGTTTCGCCTTTCTCTTTATGATGTCTTCAACATATCCATTAGAGAAGCTATTGTTGACTAGGACCTGCTTTACCCTACAGAGTTCTTCATAGACTTGCTTCCATCCTGAAAGAAAGAAAGCTATTCGAAGCCTGCACTAAAGAGGCACCCTTCTTGAGGTCGCTTGCATGGTTGTTGTTTTAGATTTAGCTACTAGGAACGAAATTTCCATGTAGCATGGGCTATGGTGAGCTCATAAGCTTACAAGGTTGTTGTTGTTGTTGTTTTAGATTCAGCTACTCAGAAAAAACTTCTAAGTAGCACGGCCTATGGTGAGCCCGTAAGTGGAGGCTATCTTGAGGTTATCTTGAGATGATTGTAAGCTCAATCCGAGGCTCTTTGGAGTCATTGTCTGTATCAATAGCTGATAATGGAGATCTGGGGATGGATGGGGGTCTTCATGGTGCATTTTAGCCTCGGAGGGCTGGCTGTAACAATTTTGGAGCTGGTGGGTGTGTGTTGACCTCTAGGTCTTCCGCTTTTTTTTTGGCTGAGACTTTGGCTGAGCCGTGGTGTCGTTTGGTGAGGTGGCTTCCATGAGGAAGTCTTGTATCAAGTAGATGTCTAATTTGTGCTGTGGCGGTGGAGCTTCTACTAAGATTTTCTCATCTGAAGAGTCCATAACAACTGTAGCTGGTGATTTCGACTTGCATCTTGCAGCCTGAGGTAGGCTCAGGTGTTGTGGATTAGTTGTAGAAGCAATCTCAGGAGCATTGGCGGTGCTGTTAGTATTTGTAGACAGCACGTCTGCTAGTGCATTTGCTGAGATGGTGATGGTAGGAGTGTTGGGAGCTGGAAGGGGAATTCCTCTATTTGTGCCAGCTGGGGTGGTTCTGGAGTCTGTGTTGAGATCGACCTCGTGGTCGTTCTGGTGGTAGTCTCCTGACTGGTAGTGGAGGCAGTGAAACTTGCGTCCGGGGCGATGATGGGATCCAGGCCGTTGGCCAGGTACAGTGCGTTGAGTTCCTTGACGAATCGTTGATTGTCTAGTCCAGCAAGCCTCTCCGCTAGTCGAATAAGACCTGCACGATAATTTGCCTGTGATAATGCCTGCACGTGATGCAAGGGACTGTGAGGGTGTTGGTTGGACCTTGGGTCCCCCTGTGTGGCGGCCGGGTGATGTGTTGGGAGGAGCCACTGTTTGGTAGGGCTGGTACGGTCGTATTCTGTATCTGGCTTATAGAAGGAAGGCTCGGGAACAGGTCAGGTCCATGGTCTAAGGTCGCGGCAACTTGCCTCTGGGTGGTCGGCGGCGTGGTGGTCTTCTCTTTAATTTTCTTCAGTTCCTCCTCTCTTTTTGTGCAGAGGTAGGAGGTGGCGGCGTGCTGTTCTCTGCAGTTCGCGCATTTCATAGTGGTGGCGGTAGTCCTTGTAGTTGGGAGTGCCGGAGCATGAGCTGCAGTTAGCTGATTGCTCTGGACACTTGTTGGAGAAGTGTTCATAGCTGAAGCACTTGTAGCACTGCCTGACATTGTAGAGTTTCTCCATGGCGATCTGGTTTGGGGAGGAGGTGATTCCAAAGCACTTGAACCCATTCTTCACTGCTTCCTGGGCCTGTTCTGCTGTTTTGAAAGTCATCTTTATCATGGGTCGAGTGGCGTCGTTGGTCTTGATGTGTAGAGCTGTCATCGCTTTCAGGGTAGGGTTTTCTTCGTTTATTTGCCACACTATGTTGTCAGCTACCTCACCTGCTAACCAGCAGTTCAGCCGATTCACAAATATCGTTTTCCCAGGAGTGATTTGTCTGGGAAGAATTGGTGAGAGGTTCTCCTCCAGTAATGGAACCCGGCGTTCCGGATCCAGGATCTTCTGTAGGTCCGCTTTTATTGCTAAGATTACTGTGGCCTCGCTACGTTTCATATGGACGTCAACTGGTCCCACAGATGTTGCCTTGTCAATGGCTGCTGCAATTTCGCTTCTCAGAGCGTTTGTAAACTCCGAGGAGTCGCACTTTCACTTTGTATGTCATGTTCTCTGGTAATTACTGGGATTGTCAGGAGAACCTTGAGTGGAGAGTGGTTTGCCGGCAGCTGTGTGGGAACACAGCTTGCCAGCGAACTGCGGCTTACAAGGTTGTTGTTGTTTTGTTTTAAATTTAGCTACTCAGAACAAAATGTCCATGTAGCACAGGCTATGGCGAGCCCGTAATTGAGTTCGGATATTCGCGATAACCTTGTTACTGTGATATTTGGGACAAAGTTTTTAAATGATGGATTCCTCTATTTTTCCCTGTTTCTTTTTCGCTTCTGTTTTAGTGCACTGGTTATAGTCTGATATGGCTTACAAGGAAAAATCTAGACACTAATAAGTGTGAGTACACCTTACACTACGATTCACCTCACCCCCTTAATCATAGGGAACACCAAAGGATAGGGAGAGGTGATTGTTACCTGACTCCAGCTTCTAGTCGTCCGCCAGATCTTACTTCTTCCCTCTGGATCAATGTAGGACCATCGAACATATGTATGCCTGAAGTTGAATTCATCTGGATGTTGATGACTGGTGTCAGCTCCCGAATGACCACAGTCTCAAGTGTACGAAGCCTCCTACGATCATTGCTGCGTGTGATTATTGTCGTATCTTTCACTATGTTTTCGTGATTCAGAAGCGTGTTGAGAATAATGTTGCTAGATCATTCTTGTCATTTTCCATAAGACTTTCCTGTTGCCTCTTTAGCCTTATCACGTGGTCTCTGTTGTTTTTCTGCTTATATGACAATAAAAGAGCTTTGCTTGGTTATTAACTTTTGCTGTTATGTCTTCTAAAATTTCTTTATTTATTTATATACAAGAAGGTACATTGGGTTTATGAGAGAACAGACACTGGAAGTTTTACATTCTTGTAAAGCCACTAGCACGCATAGTGTTTCAGGCAGTCTGTCTCTCAGCTTCCTTCCTGACTCTGGTGTAACCATTTCTGGCTCTCTTTAGTGCGTCTCTGATTTCCTCCGATCCTCACTCTCTGTACTTTGTCCATGACTTGTTGTTCCTCTCCACACTGCCTATTAAACCAGGGGTTTATTTTACCTTTTTCATCCACCTCCTTCTTGAATGTGAAGCACAGCTTCGTTGCATCTACACATTTCTGATCAATAACTTCCATTATTTCAGTTGTTGTCTTCCCTTCGAGGTCCCTCTCCCATTGGACATCACTCAGAAAATCCCTCTTCTAACTGACTACAGACACACGTGTAGTCTCTCATATTCCTCTGCGTGTTTCTTGGCCTAGCCAGTTCCATTAGTTCCATTATAATAATTCATGTTTCTAGTTACTTTGCGGGAAATTCTAAGTTTTCTCGAATAGAAACGGTATTTGACCATTCCTCAGAAAGCGACCCACAACGGTCGACTAACATCCACGTTCCTAATTATGCAAGGTGAACAGAGGCAACGGGAATAAAGAGACGCGCCCAGCTGTCTCGCCCTGTCCAGGATTATATACTGAAGCATGATAATGCAGGCGTCACTTGCCTCTCGGGAAATCTCATACTCTTTCTTCTCCACATCTGCCTCATATTGGGTAAACACTAAGTCTAGTGTCGTTGGTGGGTCATCTATCCTTACTTTTGTTGGTTCTGTAATATGTTGTTTCAAGAAGAGCTTATCTGCTGTATCTACTAGTTTTGTTCTCCATGTCTAAAAAACCTCCATGGAGGTCCTAATTTATCCAGTCTATTTCTCTGTGATTGAAATCCCCAAGTATTAGCCTTTTGGTTTGCTCTCCCTTTGACACTGTGGCTTCTTTTTCTACTGCCTTCAGGCATGCCTCATTGCATTTGTCATATTCTTCCCTAGGCCTTCTGTTGTTTAGTGGGGGATTGTAAATCACCGCTACCACTATTTCATGTCTCCAAATGTTGCTATTTCTCTTATGTAGTCTTGCTGATCATATTCCTCTGACACTTTCCCTTCCTCAAAGCTCCAGTGTAATTGTAGCAGCTGGGCTACACCTCCTCCATCCCTTCTCACCCTATCTTTTCTATTACTTGATATTCTCGTGGGAAGATTGCATTTCCTATAACACTTGTCAGTTTCGTTTCTATTATTGCAGTAATATGTGGTTGCTGATGACCAAACCACACACCAGAAAATGGAGAAGCGATGACGTTTCGATTCGTCCTGCACCATTAACAAGCAAAATGTGGTTGCTTTTCCATCACTCTTTACTGTAACTGTACCCTTTTCTTTGTAATTCCATCTACATTTGTGTACATGACATTAATACTTCTCATCTCTATTGGGCTGCTTTGGTTTCTCCAAAGGTGGATTCGTTCCATTTCCATGGCCAATTCTGATAGGGGAGGGGGCTTTTGTCACTCCGGTCTGCTGTTGTGGATGCCCATCTCAGAAAGGCTGGTTTGAACCATTATTCTGTTCTATTGGGCATTCTGATGTCTGACCTTCCTGTTCTTGTGCACTGCTTTCATTGCTTTCTCCTTGGCTTGTGCTGCTTTCTGGTCTTGAGGCATTTTCTCATTTCGCATCGCTTATTTTCTTTGCTTCCTCTCGACCAAAGGAGCTTTGGTAATGTACACCATATGGTAAGTCTTTCTGTCCCTCACTTTTGACTTTCTGGCCAGTATATACTTCTCTGCTGGTACATTTCTCTGAAAGATTACTTTCGATGGTCGATTCCTCACAATTTGGAACTTACCAAGCCTACCAAGCTTAATTTTCTTGTTTGCCTTTCGAGCCTGTATTACCGTGAGGATACTTGTAAGCTCTTTCTGGTCAGCTTCTCTTCTCCTTTGCCATGTGTCCCCCTCAGGCTCTGGCAGGTTGTTGATTGTCACTAACTTCTTCCTCTTCAGCTTTTGTCTCACACTTTTCACAACCTGTTGCTTTTTTACTGCACCCATTACTGTTTCATTAATGATCTGTTTACCATCTGACCACTTAGCTACTTCGACAAATGCTTTGTCAGATCTTGTTCCCCATTATTCTGTTACATTCTCTATGTTTTTTATTCTATGTTCAGTTGTCCTTCTCACCTCCTCTGCTGCCTTTTACTCCTCCGCCATTTACTTTATTCTAGCCTGAAGCCCATGTGCATTTTCCTCTCTTTTATTGTTTATTTCCCTCAAATCCTCTAAATCCTTCAAGGTAGCTACTCTGAGTTCCTCACTCTTGTCAAGGTTTTCATTTAGGTCCACAGTGACCTGCTCCAGTCCCTCTATCTTCTCTCTCTCTCTCTTTGTCGAATTTCCTGTAACTTCCCTCCTACCGAAGATACCTTTGCTTGTTGCTCTACTATCACCTTCTCACTTTACTTTCTCTCCTCCTCATCTCTTGTTAGCGACTCTATAAACTCCTCCAACTCTCCTATGGTATTGGCATTTCTTAACTGTTTCTCTTTTACTTGGGCTTCTAATAATGTTATCATATTCCATGTACCGTGTTTATTTCTTTTGGACGTTAATTTTCCTTTTTGCTCATTGCTTCTTGCCCCTAATCCTCTCCCTCCTACTGCTCTATAGAAATAGCCTAAGCTACTCTATCCTTTTGAGAGGTGTTATATTGTCTCAATAAACGAACTTGAACTTGCTCTATCAGTCATTGTTTTGTTCTCTCAGCTGTTCACTATGTTATACTATGATATAACATCTAATACTGAGGTACAGTTGGCAACACCTCGTAGGCCCAACTGTCCACCTCAGTCATTGAGAGACAGGAGGGAGGCGGCTCCTGGCTCCTCCCCGTCATCTCTCACTCCAAGTTTCTTGTTCTGGGTTGGTGGTGATTATTTTATTATCCAATGTTTTCCTCTCTTGACACTGAACTTTTATTCTCCATCCTTGGTTTATCTAGTTTATTTGTTTCAGTAAATGTGTGTGATGTTGTAAATCACAGTGAGGCAGTTGTGGTGGAGTGGGGGGGGGGGGAGGGGGGTGATACGAGGACCGGTCGCGGTGTAGATCTGGCAAGGGTGGAGAGAGGGGGGGTGGGGTGGAGGGGGAGGGTGGTTGTTCAGGGTCTATGTAACACTCGGGTCTATAACAGTCCCTGGCGACCCCACAATTTAACTGATAGTTTCCTCTAACTATAAGCTCTAAGTGAGAACCAAAGCAGTAGTATAGGGACAGAGAGAAAAGAGAGGAGGTTATTTTGAGATGATTTGATGAAATCAATCATCAAATCATCTCAAGATAACCTCTCATTTTTCTTTGTCCCCTACAACTTTCGCAGTCACTTATAGCTTATATCGTTGTACAATCCTTGTACTACACAATAGCCTTTATAGTGTTATATTTGGCTCAGGTCACATTAAACACTGTGGGACGCTCACCACTATATAACAACCCCAGCTGTGACCTCGCATGTAAACACGCATCAAGCCACCATAACGTTTTATAACAGCTCTCTACAACTCCGAAAACATATGATTATCCGTATTTATTTCCCGACGAATATCACTTCACTATTATTGTGTGAATCTTTTTAACACATTGAGTTCCCCGGTTCCTTCCGAGGCTCCTCGGTCCCTCCCGAGGCTCCTCGGTCCCTCCCGAGGCTCCGAGGCCCCTCCCGAGGCTCCTCGGTCCCTCCCGAGGCTCCGAGGCCCCTGCCGAGGCTCCTCGGTCCCTCCCGAGGCTCCTCGGTCCCTCCCGGGGCTCCTCGGTCTCTCCTGAGGCCCCTCAGTCCCTCCCGGGGCTCCTCGGTCCCCTCCAGAGGCTCCTCAGTCCCTCCCGGATTTCCACGGTCCCTCCCGAGGCTCCTCGGTCCCTCCCGTCGCTCCTCGGTCCCTCCCGGGGCTCCTCGGTCCCTCCGGGGGCTCCTCGGTCCCACCCGGGGCTCCTTGGTTCCTCCCGGGGCTCCTCGGTCCCTCCCGAGGCTCGTCGGTCCCTCCCGGGGCTCCTCGGTCCCTCCCGGGGCTCCTCGGTCCCTCCCGGGGCTCCTTGGTTCCTCCCGGGGCTCCTCGGTCCCTCCTGAGGCTCGTCGGTCCCTCCCGGGGCTCCTCGGTACCTCCCGGGGCTCCTCGGTACCTCCCGGGGCTCCTCGGTCCCTCCCGAGGCTTCTCGGTCCCTCCCGGGGCTCCTCGGTCTCTCCTGAGGCCCCTCAGTCCCTCCCGGGGCTCCTCGGTCCCCTCCAGAGGCTCCTCAGTCCCTCCCGGGTTTCCACGGTCCCTCCCGAGGCTCCTCGGTCCCTCCGGGGGCTCCTCGGTCCCTCCCGGGGCTCCTTGGTTCCTCCCGGGGCTCCTCGGTCCCTCCTGAGGCTCCTTGGTTCCTCCCGGGGCTCCTCGGTCCCTCCTGAGGCTCGTCCGTCCCTCCCGGGGCTCCTCGGTCCCTCCCGAGGCTCCTCGGTCCCTCCGGGGGCTCCTCGGTCCCTCCCGGGGCTCCTTGGTTCCTCCCGGGGCTCCTCGATCCCTCCCGAGGCTCGTCGGTCCCTCCCGGGGCTCCTCGGTACCTCCCGGGGCTCCTCGGTCCCTCCGGGGGCTCCTCGGTCCCTCCCGGGGCTCCTTGGTTCCTCCCGGGGCTCCTCGGTCCCTCCGGAGGCTCGTCGGTCCCTCCCGGGGCTCCACGGTCCCTCTCCGGGCTCCACGGTCGCTCCCGAGGCTCCACGGTCCCTCCCGGGGATCGTCGGTCCCTCTCGGGGCTCATTGGTCCCTCCAGGGGCTCGTCGGTCCCTCCCGGGGCTCATTGGTCCCTCCAGGGGCTCGTCGGTCCCTCCCGGGGCTCATCGGTCCCTCCCGGGGATCGTCGGTCTCTCCCGGGGCTCCACGCCCCTCCCGGGGCTTATCGGCCCCTCCCGGGAATCGTCGGTCCCTCCCGGGGCACAACCGTCCCTCCCGGGGATCGTCGGTCCCTCCCGGGGCTCCTCGCGGTCCCTCCCGAGGCTCGTCGGTCCCTCTCGGGGCTCCACGGTCCCTCCCGGGGCTCCTCGGTCCCTCCCGAGGCTCGTCGGTCCCTCTCGGGGCTCCACGGTCCCTCCCGGGGCTCCTCGGTCCCTCCCGGGGCTCCTCGGTCCCTCCCGAGGCTCATCGGTCCCTCCCGGGGCTCCTCGGTCCCTCCCGGGGCTCATGGGTCCCTCCCGGGGCTCATCGGTCCCTCCCGGGGCTCCTCGGTCCCTCCCGAGCCTCATCGGTCCCTCCCGGGGCTCCTCGGTCCCTCCCGAGGATCGTCGGTCCCTCCCGGGGCTCCTCGGTCCCTCCCGGGGCTCCTCGGTTCCTCCCGAGGCTCGTCGGTCCCTCCCGGGGCACCTCGGTCCCTCCCGGGGCTCCTCGGTCCCTCCGGGGGCTCCTCGGTCCCTCCCGGGGCTCCTTGGTCCCTCCCGGGGCTCCTCGGTCCCTCCCGAGGCTCATCGGTCCCTCCCGGGTCTCCTCGGTCCCTCCTGGGGCTCCTTGGTTCCTCCCGGGGCTCCTCGGTCCCTCCCGAGGCTCGTCGGTCCCTCCCGGGGCTCCTTGGTCCCTCCCGGGGCTCCTCGGTCCCTCCCGAGGCTCATCGGTCCCTCCCGGGGCTCATCGGTCCCTCCCGGGGCTCCACGGTCCCTCCCGGGGATCGTCGGTCCCTCTCGGGGCTCCACGGTCCCTCCCGGGGCTCATCGGTCCCTCCCGGGGCTCCACGGTCCCTCCCGGGGATCGTCGGTCCCTCTCGGGGCTCCACGGTCCCTCCCGGGGCTCATCGGTCCCTCCCGGGGCTCCACGGTCCCTCCCGGGGATCGTCGGTCCCTCTCGGGGCTCCACGGTCCCTCCCGGGGCTCCACGGTCCCTCCCGGGGCTCCTCGGTCCCTCCCGGGGCTCCACGGTCCCTCCCGGGGCTCCACGGTCCCTCCCGGGGATCGTCGGTCCCTCTCGGGGCTCCACGGTCCCTCCCGGGGCTCCACGGTCCCTCCCGGGGATCGTCGGTCCCTCTCGGGGCTCCACGGTCCCTCCTGGGGCTCCTCAGTCCCTCCCGGGGCTCCTTGGTCCCTCCCGGGGCTCCACGGTCCCTCCTGGGGCTCCTCAGTCCCTCCCGGGGCTCCTTGGTCCCTCCCGGGGCTCTACGGTCCCTCCCGGGGCTCCACGGTCCCTCCCGGGGCTCATCGGTCCCTCCCGGGGCTCGTCGGTCCCTCCCGGGGCTCATCGGTCCCTCCCGGGGCTCATCGGTCCCTCCCGGGGCTCATCGGTCCCTCCCGGGGATTGTCGGTCCCTCCCGGGGCTCCACGGTCCCTCCCGGGGCTCGTTGATCCCTCTCAGGGCTCCCCGATCCCTCCCGGGGCTCGTCTATTCCTCCCGGGGCACGTTGATCCCTCTCGGGGCTCCCCGATCCCTCCCATGGTTCCCCGGACCCTCCCGGCCGGAGCTCCACGGTCCCTCCCGGGGCTCCCCGGACCCTCCCGGAGCTCCACGGACCTCCGTAACTCGACGACGAAAATCACAGCTATATGGATTGTGGCTTAGGTCCGAACGTGAGTGTGCTGAGTGTGACCTGGGAACGACCGTGAGGGTGCTGAGTGTGACCTGGGAACGACCGTGAGGGTGCTGAGTGTGACCTGGGAACGACCGTGAGTGTGCTGAGTGTGACCTGGGAACGACCGTGAGGGTGCTGAGTGTGACCTGGGAACGACCGTGAGGGTGCTGAGTGTGACCTGGGAACGACCGTGAGGGTGCTGAGTGTGACCTGGGAACGACCGTGAGTGTGCTGAGTGTGACCTGGGAACGACCGTGAGGGTGCTGAGTGTGACCTGGGAACGACCGTGAGGGTGCTGAGTGTGACCTGGGAACGACCGTGAGGGTGCTGAGTGTGACCTGGGAACGACCGTGAGGGTGCGGTGTGTGTGTTTGTCGTCAGGTGCGTTTACTGTTGGCTTTAGGCGCGTCCTTGGTGAGAGCGAAATCTCTTGCTTGTTGACCAAATCACACATCAGAAAAATGGAGAAACGACAACGTTTCGCTGCGCTCAGGACCGTCAGCAAGTGGTGAGATGCTCTCTTGCTTGTCTGTTGTTTATCCCTGTAGACTGTGTGTAGTTTATATTGTCCCTGTAGACTGTGTGTAGTTTATATTGTCCCTGTAGACTGTGTGTAGTTTATATTGTCCCTGTAGACTGTGGTAGTTTATATTGTCCCTGTAGACTGTGTATAGTTTATATTGTCCCTGTAGACTGTGTATAGTTTATATTGTCCCTGTAGACTGTGTGTAGTTTATATTGTCCCTGTAGACTGTGTGTAGTTTATATTGTCCCTGTAGACTGTGTGTAGTTTATATTGTCCCTGTAGACTGTGTGTAGTTTATATTGTCCCTGTAGACTGTGTGTAGTTTATATTATCCCTGTAGACTGTGTATAGTTTATATTGTCCCTGTAGACTGTGTATAGTTTATATTGTCCCTGTAGACTGTGTATAGTTTATATTGTCCCTGTAGACTGTGTGTAGTCTCCAAAGGATACCTGCTCAACCAGGCTGTGACTCATACGTCAGGCTGCGAGCAGCCGCGTCCAACAGCCTGGTTGATCAGTCCGGCAACCAGGAGGCCTGGTCGACGACCGGGCCGCGGGGACGCTAAGCCCCGGAAGCACCTCAAGGTAACCTCAAGGTAGACTGTGTGTAGCTAATATTATCCGTGTAGACTTTGTATTTTATATTGACAGATGTGACTGTATTACCAAGAAGACGCAAGCTTATAAATAGTAGTAGTAGTAGGCATCCATCAGTCTCAGGAGACTACGGAGTTGCGCTCTGGTTGTCGGTCTGGAGTGGCCCCACCAATGCGCAAAGCCAGGGTAGCTTGATTCGGGGGAGAAGCTGTTACCCAGGCAGCAGGTCCCCCCTCTCCACGGCGCTGAAAGTCTCCAATGGAAAGGCAGACGCCAATACGATTGGTTCCAGCGCCGTCGCAGGAACTGTGAGTTCCGGGGTTGACCTCGAAGGTGGTGAAGAAGGGCACAGGGACCTCCAACCCCGGAGACCGCCGTGGTCGGGGCCGGTGAAGAACCACCCCATCAAGGGTATGAACGACCCCAGCCTCCTGAAGCAGAGCCCCATGGGCCGCACGACCCTCGGGAGGTGGACGTCCCGGTCCGACAAGGCAAGGATCGTCACAGCCCCTTTTCACCCGAGGCCGGCCTCGTTCAAGACCAAGTAGAAGGAAGAGTGATAAGTATTAAATACAACAATTATTATTATAATAATAATTGATAATATTTAATAATTATCACTCCAATTAAGTGATAATTGATTAAATAATTATCATTATTTAATCAATTATCACTTAATTAATTATTACAATAGTATTATTGTAATAATCATCATTACATTGAGCCGTCTGCTGTCAGTTCTTGTCCCAGAATATTCGTTAAATCGTCACAAATTAAGGGCTGGGAACTTTCTCTCACAAAACTCTCTAATTAGACCAACACTTTAACTCCAAAATATCACGAAAGACGAACAGAAGTCCAATTTTAGGAGAGAAAGATCTCCAGTCTCTACCGTTAAGAGATGGGGGCAGGAACCTGGAGACTCTCTGCCCCTCGCTTTCTCTCTCTCTCTTTCCCCCTTTCATTATAACTTTATGTTCCTCATATTTCTTACCCACTAAAGTGGAACAAGGAAGAAAGACCAACACGTTAAGCATGACAAAAGAAAAAGCATGGCAAAGAAACTTTTTCAGGTTAAGTAGGCAACGGATGAAAAGAAATAGACTTATAAAGAAAGTGTTCATGAACAATTCCCCAAAAGAGGTAAAGGATGAGTTAGCAAGTTTCAATGTGTACCGAAATACAGGGAAGCCTTCTTCACATGGGCATGATTAGTAAAGGCAAACCCACAGCAGCATATGCAGGGAATGAGAAGTCTTGCATTCATCCCAATGCTCAACACTTTCTTCCCTCTGCCTAACACCTCTCCAGCACCTCACTTTGCAATAACCTCACAATAATAGCCACACACACATATTGTTCTCCTGGAATGTCAAGCACCAACGACCTTAGAAGAGCTTTAAGAGCCCCTGAATCTTGCAATAAACACCCTGAAGCCATCAACACTGCCACTTTTCTGGTCAAAAAAGGTGTCCAGCAGTTTGACATCCTCATAAATACTGTCAAGCACCATCCTACCCCGCGATAGCAATTATCGTTAGTAAGGACTAACGATTTAAATGGGACCTCAGTACACAGTATACATTCACTCCAAAAGCCTACCACTTACAGTCTATTCATGCCCGTGCCACCTCTTGGGTGGCTTAATCTTCATCAATCAATCATCCACACACACACACAGACTTCCAACACCAGTGGCATGATGTGAAAAATGAGTGAAAGGGAGAACAGGGAGAAAAAAGTGAGTTTGCGATAAAAGAAATACAAGGAAAACCAAGATGTAATTGCACTCACAGAGTCAGAACTGTCGTGTCATAATCATATAGTGACCAAAGAGAGGGAAGGAAGGAGGAGGGCAACAGACCCAGACATGAGTATAACAGAAATATGGCAGCTCATAATAAAACAGAAATGGCACCTACTACCACCTGTAGGAACGGAGCTCAGCTAGTAAACATAGGAGATAACACTCGTGGCAAGATAGACTAAGAAAATATTAAGCTTCATTGAGGCACAGGTACATTGAAGTACTATAGGAAGTTGCAACGAGAAACCTTTTAAGCCAACATGTCAGACGACACAAAGTTGATTGACAGTTGAGAGGTGGGACCAAAGAGCCAGAGCTCAACCCCTGCAAGCACAACTAGGTAAGTACAGCTAGGTAAGTACAAAAATGAATTGCAATTCTGTTCCAGCGTGACTGTGCCTGATATTCACTCTGAACGAGACGAACTTGAGAGAAGTTAAATTGAAAACCCAATAGGAATGAGTGAACACTGTGTACTGACATTTGTGTACCTGGTGGAAGTAGGAGTAACCAGTCAAGGAAAGTACTAGAAGGTAAAATGAGTACCTTGTGTCTACCTTGTGCAGCTTCCGGGGATCAACGCGGCTGCTCGCAACCTGATGTATAAATCACAGTCTGGTTGATCAGGTATCCTAGGGACGCGTTTATCGAGGTCTCTCTTGGATACTGTGAGAGGTCGGCCAGTTATTCTCCTTACGTGTAGCGGGAGTGTTGAAAAGTCTTGGGTCCTTAACGTTGATAAAGTTTTCTGTCAGCGCACCTATTGCATCTCTGCTTTTCATCGAGGGTATTTTGCACATTCTGCCATGTCTACTAGTTTCATGTGATCTTATTTATGTGTTCAGATTTGGAACCAGTCCCTCTAATATCTTCCACGTGTAGATTATTATGTATCTATCTTGCTTGCGCTCTAGAGAATACAGATTTAGAACTTTTAATGGGTCCCAATAATTAAGAGTGTACTTATAGAGTGTACTCTAATGGTAAAGGATCTCTGCACGCTCTCTAGGTTAGCAATTTCTCCGGCTCTGAATGGGGCTGTTAGAGTGCAACAATATTCCAACCTAGAGAGCACTAGTGTCATGAAATTGTCATCATTTATATGGCATCCCTTGTTTGGAAGGTCCTTGTTATCCAACCAATCATTTTCCTTGGAGTCGTGACAGCTATTTCATGGTATTCTGTAATGGTAAGGTCTTCTGACATGATTACTCCTAGATCCTTTACATTGCCTTTTCGTTCTATAGTATGATTTGATTCCGTTTTATATATGCTTTCAGTTTTTAATTTTTAAATTTTTCCATAGCACAGGAGCTGGAACTTATTTTCATTAAACATTATATCATTATCTGGGGCCCTTTGAAAGACCTGATTTACATCTGACTGGAGGTTTGCCTTGTCCTTTATATTGTCTACTCGCATGAAAATTCTAGTGTCATCTGCAAATGATGACACAGTGCTGTAATTTATATCCTTGTTTATGTCTGATATTAGGATGAGAAAAAGCTCCGGAGCAAGCACAGTACCTTGAGGGACTGAGCTTTTCAGAGTACATGATCCGGATTTTACTGTGTTGAATATTACACTCTGCGTTCTGTTTGTTAGGAAGTTGATGATAGATCTCCCTACTTTGCCAGTAATTCCTTTTGCACGCATTTTGTGCGCAATAACACCGTGGTCACATTTGTCGAAAGCTTTTGCAAAGTCGGTGTATATTACATCTGCGTTTTGCTTGTCTTCCTTGGCTCCTAAGGCCATGTCATAATGTTCTAGCAACTGTGATAGGCAGGAGCACCCTTTTCTGAACCCATGTTGTCCAGGGTTATGTACATGTTGTGATTTCATGTGATTTATAGTCTTACTACTTAGCAATCTCTCAAAATGTTTTATGATGTGTGAGGTTAGAGCTATTGGTCTATAATTTTTGCATCTGCTTTACTACCTCCATTGTGAAGCGGCGCGATCTCCGCTGATTTTAGTATGTCAAAGAGGACGCCAGTATCTAAGCTTCATCTCCAAAAATGTTTAGGGCTTGTGATAGTGGTGTTTTGTACTTCTTGATGAAGTCCACGAGTTTGGGCCTGGTGCAGAGTGCATGGTCATGCTGTCTGTAGCTACTTAAAAATCCAGTGGGGTTAGGGTGACATCTGATATGTGATTTGATGTTGGTCACATTCGTGAAGAATTCATTTGGATCATCGATCATCAGTGTGGTCACGGGTTCACTGAAAACAGAATCGTACTGAAGCCTCAGTATTTCATTCATTTTTTTGTTGTCCTCTGTGAATGTTCCATCACCCTGCACAAAGGCTCCAATGCTGGATGCAGTTTCTGTTCTTGTTTTTGCAAACGAGAAAAAGAATTTCGGGTTCCTCTCTATTTCACTTATGTCATTTTGCTTCCTATGCCTCTCTTTGATTTTAAATGATTCTCTCAGCTTCAGCTCGATCATTTCAATTTCGATCGACCGAAGGCTGGTCGATCATTTCGACCAGCCTTCCTGGTCGTTGTTGGGATAGAGTGGAGAGTTTGAGGTGTTCTGCTATTTGTTTTCTTCGCCTATAGAGGGAGCGCCGTTCTCAATCCAGTTTGCATCTTTATCTCTTTTGTCTTAATGGAATATGTCGTCTACATGTTTCTTAGTGGTATATACCGTCTACACGTTCCTTAGTGGTATATGCCGTCTACACGTTCCTTAGTGGTATATGTCGTCTACACGTTTCTTAGTGGTATATGCCGTCTACACGTTTCTTAGTGGTATATACCGTCTACACGTTTCTTAGTGGTATATACCGTCTACACGTTTCTTAGTGGTATATACCGTCTACATATTTCTTAGTGGTATATGTCGTCTACACGTTTCTTAGTGGTATATACCGTCTACATATTTCTTAGTGGTATATGTCGTCTACACGTTTCTTAGTGGTATATACCGTCTGCACGTTTCTTAGTGGTATATACCGTCTACATGTCTTTAGTGCTAAAGTGACTATTTTCTTGAAGCACTGGTTAAAGTCTGCATTATGTAGTTGTTCTTCCCAGGATAGTTCTGCGAAGTCTTGGTTTATTTATTCCCAGTTAATCAGTTTATTATTAAAATTGAATTTGCTGAATTCTCCTCCTCTGGGATTTGAGATTTGCTGCGCAGGTCTATTGCTCATGCTCGTCTGAACTTCGACCAGGTTGTGATTTGAGTAACAAGCAGTTGTAATCATTATGTCCCTAATCAGCTCATCGTTGTTTGTAAAAATAAATTCTAGAATGTTTTGTTTCCTAGTTGGCTCTACTATTTGCTGGTTTAAAACAAATCTGTCACACATCTGCAAGAGGTCATTTGTGTGTGTGACTGTTCACTCAGACTGCTCCCTGGGATTCTCTCCGCTGTAATAGTATTTGACACATTTTTCCATTTTAGATGCCGTAAGCTGAAATCACCAAGCATGAGTAAGTTAGGGGCAGTGTGTGTAAGGTTTTCTAAGAAGTATTCTGTTTTCATAAGTTGGTCTTTAAACTGCTAAGAATTTGCATCAGATGATTTAGATACAAGGACAATCACCACATTTAGAATTTCTATTTTGATTATCAGCACTTCCACCATATCGTATGTGGTGTTTAGCATCTCATCGCAGATGAGTGTGTCTTTGGTGAAAAGGCTGACCACATCCTGTAGCCTGTTTCCTGTCACATATGAAAAGACTGTACTCTGGTATCTATATTTCACTGTCATAATAGTCCTTAGTGTGAGTTTCAGTTAAAGCTGCGAACATGGCATTTGCCTCACTTAAGAGGCCAGTAATAATACCAAAGGAAAGAGGTCTTTCTTTCTCTTAGGAAAAAAATAGATTGAACGAGAGAAAAGACTGCACGAGACATGATGAACTCTGTCACCCACAAGTGTCAGGAGACTTTAGACAAGTTTTACTAATCAAAAAACGAAATAAAGGCAATACGTACAAAATGGTACTCGAGGGCCAGGAATGAGTACCTCAAAGTAAGAAGAGATGTGGAGACATTCGGAAAATGAATTTGCAAAAAAAAGTAAAGAAACAGCTCACACTACATCAGAACCACATCAGGTAGAAAACAAGAGTAAAAGAACAACTGAATTAATTGAGAACTAGGGAAGATATTCTCACAGAGAATGACCGAATTGTGAGGAATACAGCAAGAGTTTCCAAGTCTTCACAACAGAGCAAGGCATAGTGTCTGCACTGAGGGAAACGATTTTCAACCAAGTTGTGCTGGATGAATTTGAGATTACGAAAGTTGAGGTAAGTAGGCATTTTCAGGAACTCGACAGGTAAAAACTTGTTGAACCAAACACAAGCTCGCAATGAATACTGAAAGAGGGAGCAGAATCCCTATGCTTGACACTTTCTATGGTCACAGAAAAATAGGAGACCTACTAGAAAGTTAGAAGAGAGAGAATGTAATGACAACATACAGGAAGAGAGACTGAAAGAAGGCACTGAACTATGAGCCAGTGTCCTTAGCTTACAAAGCGTTCAAGATATTCACGTCTGGAGAGTTGCACATCTGCAGAGAATGTACTTTCTTAAGCACGACTAGAATCCTGCAGACAAAAGGATGAAATGTAAACCACAGAAGAATCGAGATTCTACGTTTTTTTTTAATTGTCAGAAAGTCTTTGACTCATTACCACGTAAGAGACAAGGTATAATATAGTGAAGCAGAGTCTAGGAATATGCAAGGTGCTCCAGGACTTAAAGTAATTGGCAA
Source organism: Procambarus clarkii (assembly GCF_040958095.1). Lineage (NCBI taxonomy): Eukaryota > Metazoa > Arthropoda > Malacostraca > Decapoda > Cambaridae > Procambarus > Procambarus clarkii. Next base: position 9,384,062 of record NC_091237.1, on the reverse strand, counting down.
AGAGGCACCAAGTCAGGAAGACTATGTATTTTTTTTTGGTCTTAGAAGTACCTAAGACATGCAAGACAGAGTTAACGTGAGAATTGGAATATCACAAGCGGGTTCCACAAGGCTCAGTACATGGGATCTACTAAAGTTTAGCTCAAGTGTAAAGTAGTGCAAATAGGTGAGGGGACCAGGAGGGCGGACACCAGGTACCATCTGGGAGATAAAATCCTTCAAAAAACGGGTAGAGTTAGAGTCTGGGGGTTGATATCGCACTGAACCTGTCCCCAGAAGTCTCCATCAAAATTCTTAGAGAAATTGACAGGTTAGATAAACATATACAATTTATCCTGATGGAACATGAACAAGGGGGGACACAGGTGGAAGCTTTGTACTCAAATGAGCCACAGGGACGTTAGAAAGAACTTTTTCAGTGTCAGAGTAGTTAACAAATGAATGTATTTGGCAGTGATGTGGTGACTCCATACATAGTTTCAAATGCAGATATGATAGAGTCCAATAGGCTCAGTAACTTGTGCTTCAGTTGATTGACGGTTGAAATGCGGGACCAAAGAGCCGAAGCTCAACCCAAGCAAGCTCATCTGGGTGAGTACAAACACACGACACACGACACACACACACACACACACACACACACACACACACACACACACACACACACACACACACACACACACACACACACACACACACACACACACACACACACACACACACACACATCTAGGGGTCTGGTAGCTGAGCGGACAGCACGCAGAACTCGTAATTCTGTGGCCTGGGTTTGATTCCTGGACTAGGCAGAAACAAATGAGCAAAGTTTCTTTCACAATGATGCACCTGTTACCTAGCAGTAAATAGATACCTAGAAGTTAGATAGCTATTACGGGCTGCTTCCTGAGAGTGTGTGTATGAGAAGAATAAAAAACAAAACAAAAAGTTGATTGACAGTTGAACTCTTGAACTTCGGTTTCAACCCTTTTAACCCTGTCGTAGTTCAGTTGATTGAGGCAGTGTCTGGGATGCTCCCGGACGCAGGTTCGAATCCTCGTCACGGCCCTTGTGGATTTGTTCACCTAGTTGTGCTTGCGGGGGTTGAGCTCTGCTCTGTCGATCCGCCTCTCAATGCCCCCTTACTGGATCCCGTAGCCTCTCCGAGGCACAAACCAGGGGCCGGATTCAGGAAGGTACTTACGAAGGTTTTTCCTCTTAGCTAAGAACGAATTCCTTCTTAGCGCCTTCGTGGCGGCTACGTCCGTATTCAAAGAGCTACCCTAAGTGGAAAAACCTTCGTAAGTTCATTCCGGGATTTAAGTGTGGTTTCGACCACTCGTAGCTTTACGTAAACTGGATATAAGTCATTTTTTCTCTACTACATAACACTGGGATCGATTTATGATATTGGAACATGACCAAAATATTATAGCTGGTGAATCTAGTGAAGAGGAATCCTTCGTGTTAGTTATATATGCATTCTCTGCTTGAAACTTGAAGTAAATATGTGTTTGATGATAGTAGAATTAGTTTTATAATAGCAAGATATTATACCAGTAGTTATTAAGTAAATAAACACTGGTGAACATGAAATATGAGAGAAGGGATGATAGTAAATGATGCCTGATGGGATCATTTACTATCACCAAATGCCCCTGTTCACCTAGTAGTAAGGGTGTACCTTAGCTATACATACCCATTTCTAATTTATTTAGTTTGGTTTTATTTTGAAATTAAATCTGGGTGAGACATAAAATAAAAATATGCTGCACAAATGATGTTAGGTAAGGAGAAGGGTAAAAATGTCACAAACTTTATTCATTGAATACTTAAAGCTATAATTATGACTATATACTGTAGATTATTAAAAAAGAGAGAGGGAAGTAGGGGTCCAAAACCTCTTCCTGTTATACAATTTGGGTGTGGAACAAGTAATTATCAAAAGAAGGCACCATGCCGGGAAGGCTATGTAGCAGTAAGGCAGTGAGGTGAGGCAGCTACTTATTTGAGAAATGCTTATTTTATTTACCTTATAAGCTGAGGCAACTTATTTTATTTGAGGAATACTCAGCTGATTCCTCTACATTTAGCATGGAACAAATTTGTGTCCAAGACCTCTTCCTGTTACTCAATTTGGCTGTGTGTAACCAAACTAGAAGTGCTCTACAAATCAAGGGACCCAGAATGTGGAATGACCTCCCGAATCATGTCAAAGGCTGTACCTCTCTCAACCAGTTTAAGAGTTAAACCAAGTACTGCCTAATTAACTCCATGTAACCTAACTTACCTCCTAAATGTCAACCCATGTCTTGCTATTTTTTAAACAACGCTGTTCACCAACATGTGCAATTGCTGAGTTATGCTATGCTACCCCCCTTTTTGTATTTTTTATTCCTTCTTTCAACACAATTTATACCTAATCCCGATTACTAAGTTTTAGTCTGTTTTTTTCCCCCACACCTTGCCCGAAATGCTATGAGTATTAGTGGCTTTAGGTATTGTATGTACTAGCTCTGTCTATAAATCCAACATTATGTTTGTAAATCAACTGTATGTACTTTTCCTGAATAAAATGTATTTATTATTTATTTTTTAATCAGTAAGTATTAAAAGAAGGCACCAAGCTGGGAAGGCTATGTAGCACCATTGTGTGTAACAATAAACCAAATTTTTTTTAACAAATAATGCACCTGTATGGTAAAACAAATCCTGTCAGCTGTAAAAATATTGATGCAGTTATTTAAATGAAAAATATAATGAAAGAAATATTACTGGTTTATTTTTATCCTATCTTCCTTGGATATACTGTACAGTATATCCAAGGAAGTGAAAAATTGAGACATAATGCATAATTTAATGAATGATTAGCATGGATTAGCAGTTCAAAAGAAATATGACTTGTATTACATATCAACATGAGATCTTAATGATCCATGGTCAACATGATTTATTAAGGATAATACAGTACTGTATTTGTAATAATACAAACTATAATTTAAAATCTTTATTACTGATTTTTTTTATTAAGAAGATTAGGTATACACAGCAATGTGCTGCTACCCTATTCTATATGGAATATTACACAGTGTAGATAAAAAACTAGCTATAAGTTTATCTAATACTCCCATCTCACAGGATGGTTAGACATACTGTACATGGAATCAATTTAGAAAATACCAGCCTCAATACAAAAAACAAATCGACTCTGACTAAACAACTCTAAGCAATTTTCACAAGAGGTAAGCACTGAATCATGGAAACATTATATTATAATTACTCTTACCAGTTTCTACAAAACTCCTCTCAAACAATGTATTTTTAAACATGTTTAGGTATACACAGCAATGTGCTGCTTCCCTATCCTGTATAAAGGACCACACAGTGTAGATCAAAAACCAGCTACCAGCTCATCCAACATCCTCACCTCACAGGATGGCCAGTCATACATGGAATTAGGAGAGAACAAAATACTTAATGCTGATCTATTAGCCTCCACTGGCAAAATCTGGGTGCAGCACAAGAATATCTTCCAATATTCCTGAGTGTATGAAGTAATTACAGAGCTCAAAATACCTCATACCATTTGGTATGAAGTCACTGATAACAGGACAATCACAGATATAGTGTTGGAGAGTATGTTCTCTCAAGTAGGACTGAAAACAGATGTTTTTTTCCACCAAGAGGGCTATAAACCCATGGAACCGCCTACCCGCTGAAGCCGTAAATGCCAAATTCCAGCTAAACAATATTATTAAGACAATTGGCGGGCTCTTTAACAAGCCGCCGGCTTTCTGTCCTCTTCGAGGCCACTAGATAGTTAGTGGCCCTTGGGTAAATTCAGTAAATATATACAATAATTGTCAGCGCATCTTCCGAGCAACAAGGACAGCTACACAGTATCTCTTAGAATTACGTAGGTAAACAACAAATGTAACATATTTGTTTACTACAATGTCGGTGCTGGCTGTAGAAGTTGAAAAAACATTGTTTTACTTCGAAATATACTAATTTTATAAGAAAATTCGACGTAAATAGGCGGCAGTAGATCTCCGATAAGCCAGCGCTAAATCTTCAATATGAAGAATGTTGCTGCTCTCTGATTGGCCAAACGAAACACAGTAGTGACCTCTATCGGCACGCAGGTGAACCAACAATTTTCTTCCTAAGTATACCTTATTGAATCGCACCTAAGCATCTTCTTAGGGCGCACTTAGGAACCTTCGTAGCAAACCCACTTACGAAGAAATACACAGAGCTTCCTGAATCTAGGTCCAGGATTTTACACAACCCCCCCCCCCTGCACCCAAGCTATGTCACTAGGCCGTTCTCCCCTGGATTTGTTCATTTGATGCATCACGATAGTGTGATCTCTGTGTGAAATGACGTAAGGTGTGGGTGTGTGTGGAGGGGGGAAGGGCGGGGGGAAATAGTAGTTAGTAACAGTTGAATGATTGAGAGTTGAGAGGCGGGCTGAAAGAGCAGAGCTCAACCCCCGTAAGCACAACTAGGTGAGTACACTGTCCACCTCGTCCCCATCGTTACCTTTCCAGAGTCTTCCATTCGTTTAGCTAAGTAAATATAAATCTTTTGACGCTAGTTACACAATTATTAATGTTATATATACATGTACACATACTCATACATACATGTACATATATATGCATATACCTTTACATATATACATACACATGCATATACAATCACCTAAACAAATACACACATCAATAATCTTTTATATCACAAGTGATTCAACAAGACTCATGACAGTCACTATACAAGACACTTTACATCTATGGTGAGTCACACAGTTACTAGTCTTGTTGCACACCCACCCAACTGGGCGGCAGCTTTACAGTCATGTGCATGCATTACCTACAGTAAGCAAATTTTCGATGCTTCGCTAAGATTCCTGGCAGTACATCATTATGAATGAAGTACTTACACATTTCTTAAACACTATTGATGATGTTATCTCTGAATTCCGCGATTTTTCCACATTCCATTATATAATGACGCAAAGTATGCGAATAGTTCTGCTGACAGAGTTTACATTTAGTCAAGTCTACATCAGCAGATGTTACAAACTGCCAGAGGTACCTGTAGCCGAGCCTAAGCCTATCAGTGGTAACATCTAGAAGTCTACTAACCTTATTGGATGATCCAAATAACTATGTTTGGTGAATATTGAACTAAGGTGGAGGACATGAGCCAGAGCTTGTTAACTATCTCATTTGTTATATATGTTTCAAAAATAACTATATTTTAAATCTTAAGGAAATTAACTGTTCATATAAAAAATACAAAAGCAAATTATGGCGGAGGACAGGAGCTGAAACTCGGAAACTCTATTTCCTTTTCTTAATGCGTCTGAAATGCATCTCTTTAAAATGTAGTGGGGATTGAGTTGTTAAGAGCGAAGCTATAATAGCAAACTAAGGCGGAGAAGAAGAGCTGAAGCTTGGTAACTGCTTTGATCTCATTTACTTCATTTGAAATACAGTGGTTTTATATCAACAGGGAAATTGAACTGTTAATAGCGAAGTTATAAGAAGGAACTAAGACGGGGGACAGCAGCTGGAGCTTGTCACTTACTTTATCTTTTTTTACTATGTCTGAAAAACGTGTGTTTTAAATTTCGGGGAAATTGAACAATTATTAGTGAACAAATCCACAAGGTCCATGACGAGGATTCGAACCTACGTCCAAGATCATCCCAGACACTGCCTTAATCGACTTAGCTACGACATGGTCAAAAGCAACGAAATGGTGAAACCAGAAGTTGTACCAAACTTACTTGGATCCTGCAACCTCTCCGAGTCACGAACCAGGGTTTTACACAACTCCCCCCATGCACTCGAGCTATGTCAATAGGCCATTCTACCTCTTCGCCCTTACTTCATTACACACAGAAATCACAATAGCGTGATGTATCAAATGAATAAATCCACAAGGGCCGTGACGAGGATTCGAACCTACGTCCGAGTTCATCCCAGATGCTGCCTTAATCGTCTGAGCTACAACATGGTCAAAAGAGTTGAAACCAGAAGTGGTATCTAAGTTACTTGGATCCTGCAGCCTCTCCGAGACACAAATGAGACAGTATGAGGCTACAAGATGACCTAGACAAACTGAAGGAATGGCTGTATAAATGGCTACTAAAGTTCAACCCAAGTAAATGTAAGGTAATGAAACTAGGAGGAGGAACTAGGAGGCCAATACCGAATGGGAGATGAAGTCCTTCACGAAACGGACAGAGAGAAAGATCTGGGAGTTCATATCACATCAAACCTGTCTCCCGAAGCCCACTTCAAAAGAATAACATCAGCGGCCTATGCGAGGTTGGCTAAAATCAGAACTGCTTTCAGAAACCTGTGTAAGGAATCCTTCAGAACCTTGTATACCACATATGTAAGGCCAATCCTGGAGTATGCAGCCCCAGCATGGGGCCCGTATCTAGTCAAGCACAAGACGAAGCTGGAAAAAGTTCAGAGGTATGCCACTAGGCTAGTCCCAGAACTAAGAGGCATGACTTATGAGGACAGACTACGTGAACTGCACCTCTCGTCGCTGAAAGACAGAAGAGCTAGGGGAGATATGATCACCACATACAAAAGTCTCAGGGAATTGACAGGGTGGACAAGGATGGATTATTTAACATGGGTGGAACACGCACAAAGAGACACAGGTGGAAGCTGAGTACCCAAATGAGCCACAGAAACATTAGAAAGAACTTTTTCAGTGTCAGAGTAGTTAGTAAATAGAATGCACTAGGTGATGGTGGAGGCTGACTCCATACAGTTTCAAATGTAGATATGATCTCTACATCAGTTGATTGGCTCAGGAATCTGTACATCAGTTGATTGACGGATGAGAGGCGGGACCAAAGAGCCAGAGCTCAACCCCCCCGCAATTAATTAGGTGAGTACAAACCAGGGTTTTACACAACTCCCCAATGCACTCGAGCTATGTCAATAGGCCGTTCTACCTCTTCGCCCTTACTTCATTACACACAGAAATCAGAATAGCAGGATGTATCAAATGAACAAACCCACAAGGCCATGACGAGGATTCGACCCTACGTCCGAGATCATTGTGTCTCGGAGAGGCTGCAGGATCCAAGTAAGTTAGGTACAACTTCTGGTTTCAACTCTTTTGACCATGTCATTGCTCAGTCGATTAAAGCACCATCTGGCATGATCTCGGACGTAGGTTCGAATCCTCGTCACGGCCTTGTGGATTTGTTCATTTGATACATCATGCTATTGTGATTTCTGTGTGTATTATTAGTGAAGTTGTAGGAGGCAACTAAGGCGGGGAATAAGAACTGGAGCTCGGTAACTAACTTTATCTCATTTACTGCGTCTGAAAAATGACGTGTTAATAACAAAGTTATTAATTGGGATGTTAATAAAAAAAGTTAAGAGAGACAACTAAGGCGGAGGAGAGGAACTGAAACTTGGTAACTCTATTTTCTTTTCTAACTACATCTGAAATATGACTATAATAAATTTCAGAGAACTTGAAATGTTAATAACAAAACTAGACCTATAAACGTATTTAGCCGGGTTGAAGAACTAACATCTGACACTGAGACTTTCTTAACAAACTCTTAATAAACATATTCTTTGAAAATGGAATTCCTTCGACTTGAACTTAATTTTGAATGAGCATACCGTGCATGTTTTCTTAATAAAGAATTCCTTAAGGCTATAGCAGAGACCTTTGATTGTGACCGGGCCGTTGGGTCATTGATCCGCGAATTTAAAGTTTGTCATGATAAATTACTTACCAAACTCCTAATAAACATATCCTCTGAAAATGGACTTGATTTTATTTCACCCAAAACAATTCTTGCCAAAATTAATCATAAAAATGAGCGGCGACTTGGCTTAAAATTTTGAGATAAGACCCTGGGGCCCTTTTAAATGTAACAGCATAGTGACCACTTTTTTCAGGGTAGGTTCTCGAACCTTTTTAAGGTGACCATTTAGGGACGACTTTTCCAAAATCAAAAAGTCGTTGCTAAACTGTCATTATTACTACTACCTGTCACCCCATTCCCACCTCTCAGCGTGTACCTGTCACCCCATACGCCCTCTCAGCGTCAACCCGTCACCCCATACCCCCCTCTCAGCGTCCACCCGTCACCCCATACCCCCCTCTCAGCGTCCACCCGTCACCCCATACCCCCCTCTCAGCGTCCACCCGTCACCCAATACCCACCTCTCAGCGTCCACCCGTCACCCAATACCCACCTCTCAGCGTCCACCCGTCACCCAATACCCACCTCTCAGCACCCACCCGTCACCCAATACCCACCTCTCAGCGCCCACCCGTCACCCAATACCCACCTCTCAGCGCCCACCCGTCACCCAATACCCACCTCTCAGCGTCCACCCGTCACCCAATACCCACCTCTCAGCGCCCACCCGTCACCCCATACCCACCTGTCAGCACCCACCCGTCACCCCATACCCACCTCTCAGCGCTCACCCGTCACCCCATACCCACCTCTCAGCGTCCACCCGTCACCCCATACCCACCTCTCAGCACTCACCCGTCACCCCATACCCACCTCTCAGCGCTCACCCGTCACCCCATACCCACCTCTCAGCACCCACCCGTCACCCCATACCCACCTCTCAGCACTCACCCGTCACCCCATACCCACCTCTCAGCGCTCACCCGTCACCCCATACCCACCTCTCAGCGCTCACCCGTCACCCCATACCCACCTCTCAGCGCTCACCCGTCACCCCATACCCACCTCTCAGCGCTCCACGACCGTCAC
>NC_091237.1:9272535-9374774 GCF_040958095.1 Procambarus clarkii | reverse complement strand
ACGATCAAAGACTCGCTGGTAGACTCATAGTGACAAGTTGGTCAGAACGATCAAAGACTCGCTGTGGTAGACTCATAGTGACAAGTTGGTCAGAACGATCAAAGACTCGCTGTGATAGACTCATAGTGACAAGTTGGTCAGAACGATCAAAGACTCGCTGTGATAGACTCATAGTGACAAGTTGGTCAGAACGATCAAAGACTCGCTGTGTAGACTCATAGTGACAAGTTGGTCAGAACGATCAAAGACTCGCTGTGGTAGACTCATAGTGACAAGTTGGTCAGAACGATCAAAGACTCGCTGTGGTAGACTCATAGTGACAAGTTGGTCAGAACGATCAAAGACTCGCTGTGTAGACTCATAGTGACAAGTTGGTCAGAACGATCAAAGACTCGCTGTGTAGACTCATAGTGACAAGTTGGTCAGAACGATCAAAGACTCGCTGTGGTAGACTCATAGTGACAAGTTGGTCAGAACGATCAAAGACTCGCTGTGATAGACTCATAGTGACAAGTTGGTCAGAACGATCAAAGACTCGCTGTGATAGACTCATAGTGACAAGTTGGTCAGAACGATCAAAGACTCGCTGTGGTAGACTCATAGTGACAAGTTGGTCAGAACGATCAAAGACTCGCTGGTAGACTCATAGTGACAAGTTGGTCAGAACGATCAAAGACTCGCTGTGTAGACTCATAGTGACAAGTTGGTCAGAACGATCAAAGACTCGCTGTGATAGACTCATAGTGACAAGTTGGTCAGAACGATCAAAGACTCGCTGTGATAGACTCATAGTGACAAGTTGGTCAGAACGATCAAAGACTCGCTGTGGTAGACTCATAGTGACAAGTTGGTCAGAACGATCAAAGACTCGCTGTGATAGACTCATAGTGACAAGTTGGTCAGAACGATCAAAGACTCGTGGTAGACTCATAGTGACAAGTTGGTCAGAACGATCAAAGACTCGCTGTGATAGACTCATAGTGACAAGTTGGTCAGAACGATCAAAGACTCGCTGTGGTAGACTCATAGTGACAAGTTGGTCAGAACGATCAAAGACTCGCTGTGTAGACTCATAGTGACAAGTTGGTCAGAACGATCAAAGACTCGCTGTGTAGACTCATAGTGACAAGTTGGTCAGAACGATCAAAGACTCGCTGTGGTAGACTCATAGTGACAAGTTGGTCAGAACGATCAAAGACTCGCTGTGATAGACTCATAGTGACAAGTTGGTCAGAACGATCAAAGACTCGCTGTGGTAGACTCATAGTGACAAGTTGGTCAGAACGATCAAAGACTCGCTGTGATAGACTCATAGTGACAAGTTGGTCAGAACGATCAAAGACTCGCTGTGGTAGACTCATAGTGACAAGTTGGTCAGAACGATCAAAGACTCGCTGTGATAGACTCATAGTGACAAGTTGGTCAGAACGATCAAAGACTCGCTGTGGTAGACTCATAGTGACAAGTTGGTCAGAACGATCAAAGACTCGCTGTGGTAGACTCATAGTGACAAGTTGGTCAGAACGATCAAAGACTCGCTGTGTAGACTCATAGTGACAAGTTGGTCAGAACGATCAAAGACTCGCTGTGTGTAGACTCATAGTGACAAGTTGGTCAGAACGATCAAAGACTCGCTGTGATAGACTCATAGTGACAAGTTGGTCAGAACGATCAAAGACTCGCTGTGTAGACTCATAGTGACAAGTTGGTCAGAACGATCAAAGACTCGCTGTGGTAGACTCATAGTGACAAGTTGGTCAGAACGATCAAAGACTCGCTGTGGTAGACTCATAGTGACAAGTTGGTCAGAACGATCAAAGACTCGCTGTGTAGACTCATAGTGACAAGTTGGTCAGAACGATCAAAGACTCGCTGTGATAGACTCATAGTGACAAGTTGGTCAGAACGATCAAAGACTCGCTGTGATAGACTCATAGTGACAAGTTGGTCAGAACGATCAAAGACTCGCTGTGGTAGACTCATAGTGACAAGTTGGTCAGAACGATCAAAGACTCGCTGGTAGACTCATAGTGACAAGTTGGTCAGAACGATCAAAGACTCGCTGTGGTAGACTCATAGTGACAAGTTGGTCAGAACGATCAAAGACTCGCTGTGGTAGACTCATAGTGACAAGTTGGTCAGAACGATCAAAGACTCGCTGTGTAGACTCATAGTGACAAGTTGGTCAGAACGATCAAAGACTCGCTGTGATAGACTCATAGTGACAAGTTGGTCAGAACGATCAAAGACTCGCTGGTAGACTCATAGTGACAAGTTGGTCAGAACGATCAAAGACTCGCTGTGATAGACTCATAGTGACAAGTTGGTCAGAACGATCAAAGACTCGCTGTGTAGACTCATAGTGACAAGTTGGTCAGAACGATCAAAGACTCGCTGTGTAGACTCATAGTGACAAGTTGGTCAGAACGATCAAAGACTCGCTGTGTAGACTCATAGTGACAAGTTGGTCAGAACGATCAAAGACTCGCTGTGATAGACTCATAGTGACAAGTTGGTCAGAACGATCAAAGACTCGCTGTGATAGACTCATAGTGACAAGTTGGTCAGAACGATCAAAGACTCGCTGTGATAGACTCATAGTGACAAGTTGGTCAGAACGATCAAAGACTCGCTGTGATAGACTCATAGTGACAAGTTGGTCAGAACGATCAAAGACTCGCTGTGGTAGACTCATAGTGACAAGTTGGTCAGAACGATCAAAGACTCGCTGTGGTAGACTCATAGTGACAAGTTGGTCAGAACGATCAAAGACTCGCTGTGTAGACTCATAGTGACAAGTTGGTCAGAACGATCAAAGACTCGCTGTGGTAGACTCATAGTGACAAGTTGGTCAGAACGATCAAAGACTCGCTGTGATAGACTCATAGTGACAAGTTGGTCAGAACGATCAAAGACTCGCTGTGATAGACTCATAGTGACAAGTTGGTCAGAACGATCAAAGACTCGCTGTGATAGACTCATAGTGACAAGTTGGTCAGAACGATCAAAGACTCGCTGTGATAGACTCATAGTGACAAGTTGGTCAGAACGATCAAAGACTCGCTGTGATAGACTCATAGTGACAAGTTGGTCAGAACGATCAAAGACTCGCTGTGATAGACTCATAGTGACAAGTTGGTCAGAACGATCAAAGACTCGCTGTGTAGACTCATAGTGACAAGTTGGTCAGAACGATCAAAGACTCGCTGTGATAGACTCATAGTGACAAGTTGGTCAGAACGATCAAAGACTCGCTGTGATAGACTCATAGTGACAAGTTGGTCAGAACGATCAAAGACTCGCTGTGATAGACTCATAGTGACAAGTTGGTCAGAACGATCAAAGACTCGCTGTGGTAGACTCATAGTGACAAGTTGGTCAGAACGATCAAAGACTCGCTGTGGTAGACTCATAGTGACAAGTTGGTCAGAACGATCAAAGACTCGCTGTGGTAGACTCATAGTGACAAGTTGGTCAGAACGATCAAAGACTCGCTGTGTAGACTCATAGTGACAAGTTGGTCAGAACGATCAAAGACTCGCTGTGTAGACTCATAGTGACAAGTTGGTCAGAACGATCAAAGACTCGCTGTGTAGACTCATAGTGACAAGTTGGTCAGAACGATCAAAGACTCGCTGTGATAGACTCATAGTGACAAGTTGGTCAGAACGATCAAAGACTCGCTGTGGTAGACTCATAGTGACAAGTTGGTCAGAACGATCAAAGACTCGCTGTGGTAGACTCATAGTGACAAGTTGGTCAGAACGATCAAAGACTCGCTGTGGTAGACTCATAGTGACAAGTTGGTCAGAACGATCAAAGACTCGCTGTGTAGACTCATAGTGACAAGTTGGTCAGAACGATCAAAGACTCGCTGGTAGACTCATAGTGACAAGTTGGTCAGAACGATCAAAGACTCGCTGTGATAGACTCATAGTGACAAGTTGGTCAGAACGATCAAAGACTCGCTGTGGTAGACTCATAGTGACAAGTTGGTCAGAACGATCAAAGACTCGCTGTGATAGACTCATAGTGACAAGTTGGTCAGAACGATCAAAGACTCGTGGTAGACTCATAGTGACAAGTTGGTCAGAACGATCAAAGACTCGCTGTGGTAGACTCATAGTGACAAGTTGGTCAGAACGATCAAAGACTCGCTGTGATAGACTCATAGTGACAAGTTGGTCAGAACGATCAAAGACTCGCTGTGATAGACTCATAGTGACAAGTTGGTCAGAACGATCAAAGACTCGCTGTGGTAGACTCATAGTGACAAGTTGGTCAGAACGATCAAAGACTCGCTGTGATAGACTCATAGTGACAAGTTGGTCAGAACGATCAAAGACTCGCTGTGATAGACTCATAGTGACAAGTTGGTCAGAACGATCAAAGACTCGCTGTGGATAGACTCATAGTGACAAGTTGGTCAGAACGATCAAAGACTCGCTGTGGATAGACTCATAGTGACAAGTTGGTCAGAACGATCAAAGACTCGCTGTGGTAGACTCATAGTGACAAGTTGGTCAGAACGATCAAAGACTCGCTGTGGTAGACTCATAGTGACAAGTTGGTCAGAACGATCAAAGACTCGCTGTGTAGACTCATAGTGACAAGTTGGTCAGAACGATCAAAGACTCGCTGTGGTAGACTCATAGTGACAAGTTGGTCAGAACGATCAAAGACTCGCTGTGGTAGACTCATAGTGACAAGTTGGTCAGAACGATCAAAGACTCGCTGTGGTAGACTCATAGTGACAAGTTGGTCAGAACGATCAAAGACTCGCTGTGGTAGACTCATAGGTGACAAGTTGGTCAGAACGATCAAAGACTCGCTGTGGATAGACTCATAGTGACAAGTTGGTCAGAACGATCAAAGACTCGCTGTGGATAGACTCATAGTGACAGTTGGTCAGAACGATCAAAGACTCCGCTGTGGTAGACTCATAGTGACAAGTTGGTCAGAACGATCAAAGACTCGCTGTGGATAGACTCATAGTGACAAGTTGGTCAGAACGATCAAAGACTCGCTGTGGTAGACTCATAGTGACAAGTTGGTCAGAAACGATCAAAGACTCGCTGTGATAGACTCATAGTGACAAGTTGGTCCAGAACGATCAAAGACTCGCTGTGATAGACTCATAGTGACAAGTTGGTCAGAACGATCAAAGACTCGCTGTGGTAGACTCATAGTGACAAGTTGGTCAGAACGATCAAGAAGACTCGCTGTGGTAGACTCATAGTGACAAGTTGTCAGAACGATCAAAGACTCGCTGTGATAGACTCATAGTGACAAGTTGGTCAGAACGATCAAAGACTCGCTGTGGATAGACTCATAGTGACAAGTTGGTCAGAACGATCAAAGACTCGCTGTGGTAGACTCATAGTGACAAGTTGGTCCAGAACGATCAAAGACTCGCTGTGGTAGACTCATAGTGACAAGTTGTCAGAACGATCAAAGACTCGCTGTGGTAGACTCATAGTGACAAGTTGGTCAGAACGATCAAGACTCGCTGTGGTAGACTCATAGTGACAAGTTGGTCAGAACGATCAAAGACTCGCTGTGGTAGACTCATAGTGACAAGTTGGTCAGAACGATCAAAAGACTCGCTGTGATAGACTCATAGTGGACAAGTTGGTCAGAAGCGATCAAAGACTCGCTGTGGATAGACTCATAGTGACAAGTTGGTCAGAACGATCAAAGACTCGCTTGTGATAGACTCATAGTGACAAGTTGGTCAGAACGATCAAAGACTCGCTGTGATAGACTCATAGTGACAAGTTGGTCAGAACGATCAAAGACTCGCTGTGGTAGACTCATAGTGAGCAAGTTGGTCAGAACGATCAAAGACTCGCTGTGATAGACTCATAGTGACAAGTTGGTCAGAACGATCAAAGACTCGACTGTGATAAGACTCGGTGTAACTAGATGACAAGTTGGTCAGAACGATCAAGACTCGCTGTGGATAGACTCATAGTGACAAGTTGTCAGAACGATCAAAGACTCGCTGTGGATAGACTCATAGTGACAAGTTGGTCAGAACGATCAAAGACTCGCTGTGGTAGACTCATAGTGACAAGTTGGTCAGAACGATCAAGACTCGCTGTGAGTAGACTCATAGTGACAAGTTGGTCAGAACGATCAAAGACTCGCTGTGGATAGACTCATAGTGACAAGTTGGTCAGAACGATCAAAGACTCGCTGTGGTAGACTCATAGTGACAAGTTGGTCAGAACGATCAAGAGACTCGCTGTGATAGACTCATAGTGACAAGTTGGTCAGAACGATCAAAGACTCGCTGTGATAGACTCATAGTGACAAGTTGGTCAGAACGATCAAAGACTCGCTGTGATGACTCATAGTGACAAGTTGGTCAGAACGATCAAGACTCGCTGTGATAGACTCATAGTGACAAGTTGGTCAAGAACGATCAAAGACTCGCTGTGGATAGACTCATAGTGACAAGTTGGTCAGAACGATCAAAGACTCGCTGTGATAGACTCATAGTGACAAGTTGGTCAGAACGATCAAAGACTCGCTGTGATAGACTCATAGTGACAAGTTGGTCAGAACGATCAAAGACTCGCTGTGATAGACTCATAGTGACAAGTTGGTCAGAACGATCAAAGACTCGCTGTGATAGACTCATAGTGACAAGTTGGTCAGAACGATCAAAGACTCGCTGGTAGACTCATAGTGACAAGTTGGTCAGAACGATCAAAGACTCGCTGTGTAGACTCATAGTGACAAGTTGGTCAGAACGATCAAAGACTCGCTGGTAGACTCATAGTGACAAGTTGGTCAGAACGATCAAAGACTCGCTGTGTAGACTCATAGTGACAAGTTGGTCAGAACGATCAAAGACTCGCTGTGATAGACTCATAGTGACAAGTTGGTCAGAACGATCAAAGACTCGCTGTGATAGACTCATAGTGACAAGTTGGTCAGAACGATCAAAGACTCGCTGTGGTAGACTCATAGTGACAAGTTGGTCAGAACGATCAAAGACTCGCTGTGATAGACTCATAGTGACAAGTTGGTCAGAACGATCAAAGACTCGCTGTGATAGACTCATAGTGACAAGTTGGTCAGAACGATCAAAGACTCGCTGTGGATAGACTCATAGTGACAAGTTGGTCCAGAACGATCAAAGACTCGCTGTGGTAGACTCATAGTGACAAGTTGGTCAGAACGATCAAAAGACTCGCTGTGATAGACTCATAGTGACAAGTTGGTCAGAACGATCAAAGACTCGCTGTGGTAGACTCAAAGTGACAAGTTGGTCAGAACGATCAAAGACTCGCTGTGGTAGGACTCATAGTGACAAGTTGGTCAGAACGTCAAAGACTCGCTGTGGTAGACTCATAGTGACAAGTTGGTCAGAACGATCAAAGACTCGCTGGTGATAGACTCATAGTGACAAGTTGGTCAGAACGATCAAAGACCTCGCTGTGATAGACTCATAGTGACAAGTTGGTCAGAACGATCAAAGACTCGCTGTGATAGACTCATAGTGACAAGTTGGTCAGAACGATCAAAGACTCGCTGTGGTAGACTCATAGTGACAAGTTGGTCAGAACGATCAAAGACTCGCTGTGGTAGACTCATAGTGACAAGTTGGTCAGAACGATCAAAGACTCGCTGTGGTAGACTCATAGTGACAAGTTGGTCAGAACGATCAAAGACTCGCTGTGGTAGACTCATAGTGACAAGTTGGTCAGAACGATCAAAGACTCGCTGTGATAGACTCATAGTGACAAGTTGGTCAGGAACGATCAAAGACTCGCTGTGATAGACTCATAGTGACAAGTTGGTCAGAACGATCAAAGACTCGCTGTGATAGACTCATAGTGACAGTTGGTCAGAACGATCAAGACTCGCTGTGGATAGACTCATAGTGACAAGTTGGTCAGAACGATCAAAGACTCGCTGTGGTAGACTCATATTGACAAGTTGGTCAGAACGATCAAAGACTCGCTGTGGTAGACTCATAGTGACAAGTTGGTCAGAACGATCAAAGACTCGCTGTGGATAGACTCATAGTGACAAGTTGTCAGAACGATCAAAGACTCGCTGTGATAGACTCATAGTGACAAGTTGGTCAGAAACGATCAAAGACTCGCTGTGATAGACTCATAGTGACAAGTTGGTCAGAACGATCAAAGACTCGCTGTGGTAGACTCATAGTGACAAGTTGGTCAGAACGATCAAAGACTCGCTGTGGTAGACTCATAGTGACAAGTTGGTCAGAACGATCAAAGACTCGCTGTGGTAGACTCATAGTGACAAGTTGGTCAGGAACGATCAAAGACTCGCTGTGGTAGACTCATAGTGACAAGTTGGTCAGAACGATCAAAGACTCGCTGTGATAGACTCATAGTGACAAGTTGGTCAGAACGATCAAAGACTCGCTGTGATAGACTCATAGTGACAGAGTTGGTCAGAACGATCAAAGACTCGCTGTGGTAGACTCATAGTGACAAGTTGGTCAGAACGATCAAAGACTCGCTGTGATAGACTCATAGTGACAAGTTGGGTCAGAACGATCAAAGACTCGCTGTGGTAGACTCATAGTGACAAGTTGGTCAGAACGATCAAAGACTCGCTGTGGTAGACTCATAGTGACAAGTTGGTCAGAAACGATCAAGACTCGCTTTGAATGACTCAAGTGACAGTGCGTCATCACTATCAACTCGCGTGGCAGACTCATATTGACAAGTTCGGTCAGAACGATCAAGGACTCCGCTGCTGGTAGACTCATAGTGACAAGTTGGTCAGAACGATCAAAGACCTCGCTGTGTAGACTCATAGTGACAAGTTGGTCAGAACGATCAAAGACTCGCTGTGATAGACTCATAGTGACAAGTTGTCAGAACGATCAAAGACTCGCTGTGATAGACTCATAGTGACAAGTTGGTCAGAACGATCAAAGACTCGCTGTGGTAGACTCATAGTGACAAGTTGGTCAGAAACGATCAAAGACTCGCTGTGGTAGACTCATAGTGACAAGTTGGTCAGAACGATCAAAGACTCGCTGTGGATAGACTCATAGTGACAAGTTGGTCAGAACGATCAAAGACTCGCTGTGGTAGACTCATAGTGACAAGTTGGTCAGAACGATCAAAGACTCGCTGTGGATAGACTCATAGTGACAAGTTGGTCAGAACGATCAAAGACTCGCTGTGGTAGACTCATAGTGACAAGTTGGTCAGAACGATCAAAGACTCGCTGTGGTAGACTCATAGTGACAAGTTGGTCAGAACGATCAAAGACTCGCTGTGATAGACTCATAGTGACAAGTTGGTCAGAACGATCAAAGACTCGCTGTGATAGACTCATAGTGACAAGTTGGTCAGAACGATCAAAGACTCGCTGTGATAGACTCATAGTGACAAGTTGGTCAGAACGATCAAAGACTCGCTGTGGTAGACTCATAGTGACAAGTTGGTCAGAACGATCAAAGACTCGCTGTGGTAGACTCATAGTGACAAGTTGGTCAGAACGATCAAAGACTCGCTGTGGTAGACTCATAGTGACAAGTTGGTCAGAACGATCAAAGACTCGCTGTGGTAGACTCATAGTGACAAGTTGGTCAGAACGATCAAAGACTCGCTGTGGTAGACTCATAGTGACAAGTTGGTCAGAACGATCAAAGACTCGCTGTGGTAGACTCATAGTGACAAGTTGGTCAGGAACGATCAAAAGACTCGCTGTGGTAGACTCATAGTGACAAGTTGGTCAGAACGATCAAAGACTCGCTGTGATAGACTCATAGTGACAAGTTGGTCAGAACGATCAAAGACTCGCTGTGATAGACTCATAGTGACAAGTTGGTCAGAACGATCAAAGACTCGCTGTGGATAGACTCATAGTGACAAGTTGGTCAGAACGATCAAAGACTCGCTGTGTAGACTCATAGTGACAAGTTGGTCAGAACGATCAAAGACTCGCTGTGGATAGACTCATAGTGACAAGTTGGCCAGAACGATCAAAAGACTCGCTGTGGTAGACTCATAGTGACAAGTTGGTCAGAACGATCAAAGACTCGCTGTGGTAGACTCATAGTGACAAGTTGGTCAGAACGATCAAAGACTCGCTGTGGTAGACTCATAGTGACAAGTTGGTCAGAACGATCAAAGACTCGCTGTGATAGACTCATAGTGACAAGTTGGTCAGAACGATCAAAGACTCGCTGTGGTAGACTCATAGTGACAAGTCATAGTGACAAGTTGGTCAGAACGATCAAAGACTCGCTGTGATAGACTCATAGTGACAAGTTGGTCAGAACGATCAAAGACTCGCTGTGGTAGACTCATAGTGACAAGTTGGTCAGAACGATCAAAGACTCGCTGTGATAGACTCATAGTGACAAGTTGGTCAGAACGATCAAAGACTCGCTGTGGTAGACTCATAGTGACAAGTTGGTCAGAACGATCAAAGACTCGCTGTGATAGACTCATAGTGACAAGTTG
This sequence comes from Procambarus clarkii, assembly GCF_040958095.1. Lineage (NCBI taxonomy): Eukaryota > Metazoa > Arthropoda > Malacostraca > Decapoda > Cambaridae > Procambarus > Procambarus clarkii. The sequence continues at coordinate 9,364,305 of NC_091237.1, read as the reverse complement.
GTCAGAACGATCAAAGACTCGCTGTGGTAGACTCATAGTGACAAGTTGGTCAGAACGATCAAAGACTCACTGTGATAGACTCAGTGACAAGTTGGTCAGAACGATCAAAGACTCTCTGTGATAGACTCATAGTGAAGAGTTGGTCAGAACGATCAAAGACTCGCTGTGGTAGACTCAAAGTGACAAGTTGGTCAGAACGATCAAAGACTCGCTGTGATAGACTCATAGTGACAAGTTGGTCAGAACGATCAAAGACTCGCTGTGATAGACTCATAGTGACAAGTTGGTCAGAACGATCAAAGACTCGATGTGATAGACTCATAGTGAAGAGTTGGTCAGAACGATCAAAGACTCGCTGTGATAGACTCATAGTGACAAGTTGGTCAGAACGATCAAAGACTCGCTGTGGACTAGACTCATAGTGACAAGTTGGTCAGAACGATCAAAGACTCGCTGTGGTAGACTCATAGTGACAAGTTGGTCAGAACGATCAAAGACTCGCTGTGATAGACTCATAGTGACAAGTTGGTCAGAACGATCAAAGACTCGCTGTGGTAGACTCATAGTGACAAGTTGGTCAAAACGATCAAAGACTCGCTGTGGTAGACTCATAGTGACAAGTTGGTCAGAACGATCAAAGACTCGCTGTGGTAGACTCATAGTGACAAGTTGGTCAGAACGATCAAAGACTCGCTGTGGATAGACTCATAGTGACAAGTTGGTCAGAACGATCAAAGACTCGCTGTGGTAGACTCATAGTGACAAGTTGGTCAGAACGATCAAAGACTCGCTGTGGTAGACTCATAGTGACAAGTTGGTCAGAACGATCAAAGACTCGCTGTGATAGACTCATAGTGACAAGTTGGTCAGAACGATCAAAGACTCGCTGTGATAGACTCATAGTGACAAGTTGGTCAGAACGATCAAAGACTCGCTGTGATAGACTCATAGTGACAAGTTGGTCAGAACGATCAAAGACTCGCTGTGGTAGACTCATAGTGACAAGTTGGTCAGAACGATCAAAGACTCGCTGTGGTAGACTCATAGTGACAAGTTGGTCAGAACGATCAAAGACTCGCTGTGGTAGACTCATAGTGACAAGTTGGTCAGAACGATCAAAGACTCGCTGTGGTAGACTCATAGTGACAAGTTGGTCAGAACGATCAAAGACTCGCTGTGGTAGACTCATAGTGAAAAGTTGGTCAGAACGATCAAAGACTCGCTGTGATAGACTCATAGTGACAAGTTGGTCAGAACGATCAAAGACTCGCTGTGGTAGACTCATAGTGACAAGTTGGTCAGAACGATCAAAGACTCGCTGTGATAGACTCATAGTGACAAGTTGGTCAGAACGATCAAAGACTCGCTGTGGTAGACTCATAGTGACAAGTTGGTCAGAACGATCAAAGACTCGCTGTGGTAGACTCATAGTGACAAGTTGGTCAGAACGATCGAAGATTCGCTGTGGTAGACTCATAGTGCAAGTTGGTCAGAACGATCAAAGACTCGCTGTGATAGACTCATAGTGACAAGTTGGTCATAACGATCAAAGACTCGCTGTGGTAGACTCATAGTGACAAGTTGGTCAGAACGATCAAAGACTCGCTGTGGTAGACTCATAGTGAAAAGTTGGTCAGAACGATCAAAGAATCGCTGTGATAGACTCATAGTGACAAGTTGGTCAGAACGATCAAAGACTCGCTGTGATAGACTCATAGTGACAAGTTGGTCAGAACGATCAAAGACTCGCTGTGGTAGACTCATAGTGACAAGTTGGTCAGAACGATCAAAGACTCGCTGTGATAGACTCATAGTGACAAGTTGGTCAGAACGATCAAAGACTCGCTGTGGTAGACTCATAGTGACAAGTTGGTCAGAACGATCAAAGACTCGCTGTGGTAGACTCATAGTGACAAGTTGGTCAGAACGATCGAAGATTCGCTGTGGTAGACTCATAGTGCAAGTTGGTCAGAACGATCAAAGACTCGCTGTGATAGACTCATAGTGACAAGTTGGTCAGAACGATCAAAGACTCGCTGTGATAGACTCATAGTGACAAGTTGGTCAGCACGATCAAAGACTCGCTGTGATAGACTCATAGTGACAAGTTGGTCAGAACGATCAAAGACTCGCTGTGGTAGACTCATAGTGACAAGTTGGTCAGAACGATCAAAGACTCGCTGTGATAGACTCATAGTGACAAGTTGGTCAGAACGATCAAAGACTCGCTGTGGTAGACTCATAGTGACAAGTTGGTCAGAACGATCAAAGACTCGCTGTGATAGACTCATAGTGACAAGTTGGTCAGAACGATCAAAGACTCGCTGTGATAGACTCATAGTGACAAGTTGGTCAGAACGATCAAAGACTCGCTGTGATAGACTCATAGTGACAAGTTGGTCAGAACGATCAAAGACTCGCTGTGATAGACTCATAGTGACAAGTTGGTCAGAACGATCAAAGACTCGCTGTGATAGACTCATAGTGACAAGTTGGTCAGAACGATCAAAGACTCGCTGTGATAGACTCATAGTGACAAGTTGGTCAGAACGATCAAAGACTCGCTGTGATAGACTCATAGTGACAAGTTGGTCAGAACGATCAAAGACTCGCTGTGATAGACTCATAGTGACAAGTTGGTCAGAACGATCAAAGACTCGCTGTGATAGACTCATAGTGACAAGTTGGTCAGAACGATCAAAGACTCGCTGTGATAGACTCATAGTGACAAGTTGGTCAGAACGATCAAAGACTCGCTGTGGTAGACTCATAGTGACAAGTTGGTCAGAACGATCAAAGACTCGCTGTCGTAGACTCATAGTGACAAGTTGGTCAGAACGATCAAAGACTCGCTGTGATAGACTCATAGTGACAAGTTGGTCAGAACGATCAAAGACTCGCTGTGATAGACTCATAGTGACAAGTTGGTCAGAACGATCAAAGACTCGCTGTGATAGACTCATAGTGACAAGTTGGTCAGAACGATCAAAGACTCGCTGTGATAGACTCATTGTGACAAGTTGGTCAGAACGATCAAAGACTCGCTGTGATAGACTCATAGTGACAAGTTGGTCAGCATCAAAACAAGGCACGAAAAAAGGGGGACAATCTAGCACCATCAAAGTTGTTAAATAATAATGAAAATCACAATAATTAAAAGGCGGTAAATATTACTAAGGATGTCAATACGAGGACAAAAGCGCATAAGGCACCTCTGTACCACAGTACCACAAAGCTGAGTGTTGTACCGCTGTACACATAACAACAAAGCTCAGTGTTGTACCACCACACCACAAAGCTGAGTGCTGTACCATGACACCACAGAGCTGAGTGTTGTACCACCACACAACAAAGCTAAATGTTGTACCACTGAACCACCACTCCACAAAGCTGAGTGTTGTACCACTGTACCACCACACCATAAAACTGAGTGTTGTACCAGTGTACCACTGTTCTGACCTGAGGGGGTTGGGGCTAATGGAACTTAAACCTCCAAAGAGAGCTGTGGTTGCTGCACCAGACTGTTACTTGCGTACAGGTGGATAACGGCCCCCAACCACTCTCTGCTGGAACAGACAACAGACCTCGGCAGCCACACTCTCGCTACCGTCTGTCGACCAGCAATGAACTCTACAGTGCTTGAAGTTTTCTCAGGAGATCACCCTGTACGCCTCTTGATCTTGGAGAAGGGTTCAGCATCAGATATCTATAACACAATCGACTTGAGAATGGTCCAGGACGGACCGAAACGTCGTCGTCCCTTCAACTTTTATTGTGTGGTCTGGTCAACATACTTCAGCCACGTTATTGTGACTCATCGCCTGCAGATATCTAGGGGGTTCGGCTCCAACACTGGTCTCGTTGTCCTGTGTACATACCCAACTTGAGCCGCTGTGACTCCCTACTCTCTCCTTGTGTGGAATGATCTCCTAAATTCCCGTTTTACGGATTAGTATTCTCTGTCACCCTGTCCGCAGCTGTGATCCTTTCTCTTTGTCTCTCTCCTGCTTTCTATGAAACTTCACCAGGACAAGAGCAATAGTCAGCTAACAATACACATTTAATGAGCAAAAGAACATACACTATACATGATAAAAACAAGATGAAATATTAACATACAACACTCTAAGCTGCTACAACCCGGTAGCAATCCAATATCACATCCTGGCTTCACCAACTGTCCATATCAAGTGGCTGCCCAACTCTTGGCTTACTACTTACTACTCCCTCACCAAACTGAGGTCGAAAGGTTGTCCCAACAGCATTATACACTCTGCCCTCAAAGTATATAAAACTCAGCTTATGGCTGAAATACCAGAAACATTTGCATAAATATTCCCTAATACAAAAAGAAATCAATCTTTCTCAGTGTAAGGTGATCTCTCACCTCACAGTGTGCCTTACATGCCAATAAGCATTCAAGCACTCTCCTTATACATTATGTGTGATCACAACAACAGGCCTCGTAGCCTGGTGGATAGCACGCAGGACTCGTAATTCTGTGGCGCGGGTTCGATTCCCGCACGAGGCAGAAACAAATGGGCAAAGTTTCTTTCACCCTGAATGTCCCTGTTACCTAGCAGTAAATAGGTACCTGGGAGTTAGTCAGCTGTCACGGGCTGCTTCCTGGGGGTGGAGGCCTGGTCGAGGACCGGGCCGCGGGGACACTAAAGCCCCGAAATCATCTCAAGATAACCTCAAGATAACCATGAACCTCTGTTCTGCTCCTAGTGGCTCACTACCATGTATATCTCTAGTTTCTCCAAAGTAGTCAACAAGACAAGGGGAGCCGGTTGACCGAGCGGACAGCACGCTGGACTTGTGATCCTGTGGTCCCGGGTTCGATCCCGGGCACTGGCGAGAAACAATGGGCAGAGTTTCTTTCACCCTATGCCCCCTGTTACCTAGCAGTAAAATAGGTACCTGGGTGTTAGTCAGCTGTCACGGGCTGCTTCCTGGGGATGGAGGCCTGGTCGAGGACCGAGCCACGGGGACACTAAAAAAAAAAAAATGAAATCATCTCAAGATAACCTCAAGAAGAAGGCTCTTCTACAGTCCTCCCAAACTGCTGCACAATGAAGTTGTCATCAAACACCAGTGATGCTTCACTGCTCCTTTACACTGCTTGAGGTCAGCTCCTCACTATGGAGCTCTGCTCTCCCACAGAGTTCAGCATACACTGCTCCAGCCTCGCAGTTTCCTCCATTAACTTCTTCCCTGGCCTCGAAGCTCTTCCATCAACTCCTCCCCCAAACAAACCTACAATTTCCATTGCCATGACAATAAAAATGTTTCCCTACTAAAACATAATTAAATGTATACACAAAAAAATAAATCTCCCCCATCTCTTTAAACACTAACACATCGAGACGGTCCTCCCCTATCTTGGGCGGGTCCATTTGGGACGTTGCTAGCAGCCGCTCCGGTCGTGAGGGAGCCAGCCACTAGCCTCCAGAGAGGGTGGATTTATCAGTCTGCCCTCAAGGATGTCTCTATCTCTACTCTCTTATTTCAGCTGACTGCCTTATTAAAATATATATGCTATATTCATAAACATTTGTCATTATCGTTGGGCACACGATCAAACACTGGCAACCACTGCAACAACTGTTATATTAGCTTACCACAGAATTTGTGTTTCGAGGGCGCCCAGGTCCTGGTCCTCAGCAATGGCGCCCACAGGGCCCCCACAACATGGCTATAGGACTGCCTCACAGGACTTCTTCTGGTCCTGACTTGAACACTTTAAGTCGTCCTCAGGTTTTTCACATAAACGCCTGCTTGATTACCTCCTCTTGTAGGGGCACACAACTAGGAGGTTCCTCCTTTTCTGCCAGGAGCTCAAACACAGTACAACCCTCTCTCACGACCTCTGTTGCTCAAGTGAGGTGAAGACGTCCCCGGCGAGCCTCACACCTTGTCAGCATAGTATCGACATCTCATGTCATGTCAATTATTTACATGTTCATCCTCTGCCCATAATTTTAAACTGTTCATTAACATTTATCATGTATTTAGTATATATTCATATATCTATACTTTCTCTGACCTCTCAATTAGGTCCAGATTGCCGAATAACTTTCATAATGGTAGACTCGTTCTTCAGACTGCCTGGGGTCATAACACCACCACACCACAAAGCTGAGTGTTGTACCACTGTACCACCACACCACTGAGCTGAGTGTTGTACCACTGTACCACCACACCACTGAGCTGAGTGTTGTACCACTGTACCACCTCACCACAAAGCTGAGTGTTGTACCACTGTACCACCACACCACAAAGTTGAGTGTTGTACCACTGTACCACCACACCACAAAGTTGAGTGTTGTACCACTGTACCACCACACCACAAAGCTGAGTGTTGTACCACTGTACCACCACACCACAAAGTTGAGTGTTGTACCACTGTACCACCTCACCACAAAGCTGAGTGTTGTACCACTGTACCACCTCACCACAAAGCTGAGTGTTGTACCACTGTACCACCACACCACAAAGCTGAGTGTTGTACTACTGTACCACCGCACCACAAAGCTGAGTGTTGTACCACTGTACCACCTCACCACAAAGCTGAGTGTTGTACCACTGTACCACCACACCACAAAGTTGAGTGTTGTACCACTGTACCACCACACCACAAAGTTGAGTGTTGTACCACTGTACCACCACACCACAAAGCTGAGTGTTGTACCACTGTACCACCACACCACAAAGCTGAGTGTTGTACCACTGTACCACCACACCACAAAGCTGAGTGTTGTACCACTGTACCACCACACCACAGAGCTGAGTTTTGTACCACTGTACCACCACACCACAAAGCTGAGTGTTGTACCACTGTACCACCACACCACAAAGCTGAGTGTTGTACCACTGTACCACCACACCACAAAGCTGAGTGTTGTACCACTGTACCACCACACCACTGAGCTGAGTGTTGTACCACTGTACCACCACACCACAAAGCTGAGTGTTGTACCACTGTACCACCACACCACAAAGCTGTGTGTTGTACCACCACACCACTGAGCTGAGTGTTGTACCACTGTACCACCACACCACAGAGCTAAGTGTTGTACCACTGTACCACCACACCACAGAGCTGAGTGTTGTACCACTGTACCACCACACCACAAAGCTGTGTGTTGTACCACCACACCACAAAGCTGAGTGTTGTACCACTGTACCACCACACCACAGAGCTGAGTGTTGTACCACTGTACCACCACACCACAGAGCTGAGTGTTGTACCACTGTACCACCACATCACAGAGCTGAGTGTTGTACCACTGTACCACCACACCACAGAGCTGAGTGTTGTACCACTGTACCACCACACCACAAAGCTGTGTGTTGTACCACCACACCACTGAGCTGAGTGTTGTACCACTGTACCACCACACCACAGAGCTAAGTGTTGTACCACTGTACCACCACACCACAGAGCTGAGTGTTGTACCACTGTACCACCACATCACAGAGCTGAGTGTTGTACCACTGTACCACCACACCACAGAGCTGAGTGTTGTACCACTGTACCACCACACCACAAAGCTGTGTGTTGTACCACCACACCACTGAGCTGAGTGTTGTACCACTGTACCACCAAACCACAGAGCTAAGTGTTGTACCACTGTACCACCACACCACAGAGCTGAGTGTTGTACCACTGTACCACCACACCACAAAGCTGAGTGTTGTACCACTGTACCACCACACCACAGAGCTGAGTGTTGCACCACTGTACCACCACACCACAGAGCTGAGTGTTGTACCACTGTACCACCACACCACAGAGCTGAGTGTTGTACCACTGTACCACCACACCACAAAGCTGTGTGTTGTACCACCACACCACAAAGCTGTGCGTTGTACCACTGTACCACCACACCACAAAGCTGTGCGTTGTACCACTGTACCACCACACCACAAAGCTGTGCGTTGTACCACTGTACCACCACACCACAAAGCTGTGTGTTGTACCACTGTACCACCACACCACAAAGCTGTGTGTTGTACCACTGTACCACCACACCACAAAGCTGTGTGTTGTACCACTGTACCACCACACCACAAAGCTGTGTTGTACCACTGTACCACCACACCACAAAGCTGTGCGTTGTACCACTGTACCACCACACCACAAAGCTGTGCGTTGTACCACTGTACCACCACACCACTGAGCTGGGTGTTGTACCACTGTACCACCACACCACAGAGCTAAGTGTTGTACCACTGTACCACCACACCACAGAGCTGAGTGTTGTACCACTGTACCACCACACCACAAAGCTGAGTGTTGTACCACTGTACCACCACACCACAGAGCTGAGTGTTGTACCACTGTACCACCACACCACAGAGCTGAGTGTTGTACCACTGTACCACCACACCACAGAGCTGAGTGTTGTACCACTGTACCACCACACCACAAAGCTGTGTGTTGTACCACCACACCACAAAGCTGTGCGTTGTACCACTGTACCACCACACCACAAAGCTGTGCGTTGTACCACTGTACCACCACACCACAAAGCTGTGCGTTGTACCACTGTACCACCACACCACAAAGCTGTGTGTTGTACCACTGTACCACCACACCACAAAGCTGTGCGTTGTACCACTGTACCACCACACCACAAAGCTGTGCGTTGTACCACTGTACCGCCACACCACAAAGCTGAGTGTTGTACCACTGTACCACCACACCACAAAGCTGTGTGTTGTACCCCTGTACCACCACGCCAATGGTGGGGGGACGGCGGAGTGTGCGATGGTGGGTAGGACGAGGGGACAGTGGAAGGGGGAAATGGTGGGGAGGACGAGGGGATGGGGAGGGGGGAATGGTGGGAAGGACAAGGAGACAGGGAGAGGGAAATGATGGAGAGGACGAGAAAACGGTGGAAGGGTAAGGGATTGGTGGGAAGGACGAGGGGACGGGGAAATGGGAAATGTTTGGGAAGATGAGGGGACGGGGGAATCGTGGGGAGGACTGTGGAGGAGTTGCCGTAGTTGCCGTACAATGGCAACAATCACCTCACTCTGCCCCTCGGTGCTTCCTAGGATTAAGGGAGGTAAGGTGAATTGAAGAGTGAGGTGTACCCACACTTTATAAATGTCTAGATTTCTCCTTGTAAACTGTTGCATATTAGCTTGGTATCATTCAAGCTTGTTCTCACAAATGTTACTTGTGTGACCCCAGCATGATGAAGTGATTTGATGATTATATGTGCTCAAATTGGTCACCGAGAGCTGTTGGGAATTGGGTTAAGGGTCAGACAACTTCCAATTCTTTTGTACAGTCTGTGTAACCTAACGGTAATAGTATTGGACACGCCAAGTGTATGGAGCCCTGGCTGTCTGAGTTCTCATCTTTCAGGGGTGAGGAGTTTTCTGTTGCATATTAGATAGGGGAACCTTCAAGCTTGCTCGCACAAATGCTTCTCACATGGCCCCAGGAAGAGTAATGATCATATCTTACTTAAATCATCATGATCTTACTAAAATAATTATTTTAATTGATCACTTAAAAATGGATACAATTTTTGCAAGTTATTATTAATAGTCGTGGTAAATGACTTTGCAATTTGTATTAAGCAGATTTAATAATGTTCCTATTAAATTACTTTCACAATTTCTGATTGAATAAGATCTTTCCCAATCAATCTGATGAAAATTTACTGACAAATAAATAAAAAAGCATTAGATATTTTACCACTTTTTACAGAATATTTATGCTGTGAAATTTGAAATTTCAAATCTTTGCAAGTTTAACCTATGAAGAATGAATTGAATTATGTGAATTGCACAATTATCACTACAGGTGGTGTTTTTAAATAATAATTTTCCAATTGTATTTTCATAATTAAACAACACATGCAGATCAAAATGTTTTAAGGTCTTGACAATATTTTCGAATCCTGAAAAATATGGTAAGCAAAACACATTTTTTGGGGAAATTTTCCTAGTGCAGATTTTGTTATAATTTGCATTTTGAGCTTTGCTATGGGAAACTTCCAAAAAATTTGCTCGATAGCAAAGCTTTCATCCAATTGAATCAATGTTTTTAAACTTTTTTTTAAGAAACTATTGATTAACAATTCGAAGAGCTCCAGAAAAAAAATGTATTAACAATTTCTCTGTACCCTGAGAAATAATGAACATAAGACAAATTCCAGGTATTCTGTAAACATTAAATTTAAGAGAGCAATCTTCTCTGTCAATAAGGATATCCAAAAATAGCAAACATTTAATTATTTCTTTCTCCCTAGTAAATTTTAGAGGTGACTTGATTAAATTTGCTACATTATTATTCTGAATTTAGATTTGAAGGCTAAATACACATAATATTATCAGCAATCCTGAATTGCTGATGATATTTCATTAATTCCGTGGAACAATTTCATGGAATTGTTCACATGATTTAGTAAATTCAATATATTTTTTTTTTCAAAAAGATTGCACAAAAATTAATGAACAGTTCATCATGTAGTCTAGTGAGGCGGACAGAGAAAAGGGACTATATCAATTTGGTGCGAAGGGATGCTGTACTCCGTGCGGTTCATAGTCATTTCCCTTCCCTCTACCCTTTTGTACATTCATGCTACAGTATGGATCTTAAGCTACTTTTTGGGGAACATGAAATTGACTCGCGAGAAGGCGTCCAACAGGGTGACCCCCTTGCTCCTCTCCTTTTCTGCTTAGTCATCAAACAAGTCACAGAGGTCCTGTCCAGCGAGCTTAACATCTAGTTCTTGAATGATGGTACCCTAGCTGGTTCCCAAGACTCCCTTCTGGAGGACATCAGAAAAATCCAGGAGCAAGGTGCAGTTTTAGGCCTCACCCTGAACCCTTCTAAATGTGAAATAATATGTTCCAACCAGGGCATCGTAGAGAGAATAGAGGGTCTTCTGCCAAATATCCATAAAACTAAACCTGAAGACAGCACACTGCTAGGAGCTCCCCTGGGGTTGAAAGCCATCGATGAGGTCCTTGATAAGAAAATCACCGACCTTAAGAGGATGGATGGGAGGATTGAGGATATTGATGCTCATGATGCACTCTACCTCATCACCAGATGTCTGTCCCTCCCCAGGTTAACCTACTTTCTGAGGTGTTCACCATCTTACAGTAGCCAAAAACTAAGTGAGTATGACCGGTTACTGAAATCAATGCTAGAAAAAGCCCTTAACCTCTCTCTCGATGACCTACAGTGGAAACAAGCCTCTCTTCCCGTAAGACTTGGGGGCCTCGGAGTTCGAACAGCAACGCAAATCGCTGTTCCAGCCTTCCTGTCCTCCTTATCAGCATCCGACGATCTTGTGAAGGAAATTCTACCTGCCCACTTACATCAGCTGGCAGGTGTACATGATCCCAATTTTACACGCTTTGCCACAGAGTGGGCCTCTCGTGCAGGCCAATCACCTCAACCACCATCCCCAAAAGCCCACAAGCAATCCAGCTGGGATGGCCCCATTGTAGACCAAGTTGCTGCAGAGTGCCTGGGTGCTGCAACAACACAACACGACATTGCTCGCCTCACAGCAGTAGCAGCACCACATGCAGGGGATTTCCTGTTAGCAACCCCAATGTCGGTTACTGGCACGCGTCTCACACCACACGCCCTCCGAATTGCTGTGGCCCTCCGCCTTGCTGCCCCAATCCACACCAGATATAGGTGTATTTGCGGCGAGGTGGTGGCTGACAGGTACGGCCACCATGGCTTACTCTGCCAAAGCACAGGGGGATGGCACTCGAGGCACAATGAAGTTAACGACATCATCAAGAGGAGCCTCACCACAGCTGGATGCCCAGCTGAAAGAGAGCCCCGTTACCTAACGCCCCGTAACTCTGATGCTCTTATTGGTCGCCCGGATGGTATCACAGTGAACCCCTGGAAGAATGGCAAGCAGTTGGTATGGGACTACACGTGCGTATCAACCCTGGCTAACACCTACATTAACCTCAGTGTTGCACAACCAGGTGGCGCTGCCACCCACAGGGAAGCAGCCAAATCCCGTAAGTATAGTGAACTGGATCACCACTACAATTTTGTCCCCATTGCTTCTGAGACACTCGGCACCTGGGGTAAAAGTGCTACCAGTTTTTTGAAGGAACTGGGTTCTAGGCTCATTGAAACAACAAGGGACCCAAGAGCTGCAAGCATTCTTTTCCAGCGCCTCAGTGTGGCGATACAGAGGGGAAATGCGCACTGCATCCAGGGTTCCTGCCCGCCATCTGAGGAGCTGGAGGAACTCGACAACCTATGATAACCATCTTTGTAACCCATATGTAACTCCTTTTTTGTAACAAAGTTCAAATAAAGTAAATATATATGTGTACATACAAAAGAATGGGGTTGGTAGGAGAAGATAATATTAGTGTTCTTATTAGGCTCTTATCCCTGTGGCCCGTGTGCCCCGCAGTAAGTCCACAAATTCCTTTGGAGACTTCAGGCTGAAGGCGCAAGGGATAAGGCCACAGGGATAAGAGCCTCGTTGGACGTAGAATCGCTGTTTACCAACGTACCTGTGGACGAGACAATCGGAATGATAGCCGACAGAGTGTATCGTGATCCAGCCTGTACTCCTCTTGACATGCCAGAAAGTATTCTGAGGAAACTACTCCAAGCTTGTACTAAAGAGGCACCCTTCTTGAGCCCGGATGGGCACATGTATAAGCAAGTAGATGGGGTCGCCATGGGTTCTCCCCTAGGTGTCCTGTTTGCAAACTTCTACATGGGTACCATCGAGCAAAAAGTCTTAGTCGACATGAACTTGAAACCGGCCATATACTGCAGGTATGTTGACGACATTTTTACACAGGTACCTGATGTCAGACATCTGCAGAAGCTGAAGGAGGCATTTGAGCAGAGTTCCGTGCTGCGTTTCACTTACGAGACGGAAAAGGATGGGAAGCTGCCTTTTCTAGATGTAACAGTCATGGAAAAGGGCGGAGGTTTCCACACTGCAGTCTACACTAAGGAAACAAACATAGGAATGTGCCTAAATGCCAACAGCGACTGCCCTGACAGGTACAAGAGGAGTGTTGTTAACGCATACGTCGACCGTGCTCTCAGCCACAGCTCAGAATGGAAGCAAGTCGACGAAGAACTCTGTAGGGTAAGGCAGGTCCTAGTCAATAACGGCTTCTCCAATGGTTTCATCGAAGACATCATAAGAAGGAAAGTGAAAAGCCATGCAACCTCTGAAGAGACAACTAACACAACACCTATACCCCCTATTAGACTATTTTACAGGAACTTCTTTTCCACAGCTCATAAAACGGAGGAAAGGGTCCTGAAAGATATTGTTAATAGAAACGTTATCCCTACAGACAAAAATCAGAGGATACAACTGACGATTTACTATAAAATCAGAAAAACGGCCAGCCTACTCATGAGAAACTCTCCAGACACAAAACAGAACGCTTTAAAAGAGACTAATGTCGTCTATGCCTTCAAATGCCCACTTGGGGACTGTAAGCTCCAAAAAACCCAGTATATAGGCAAGACAACAACATCTCTTTCTAGGCGTTTAACGATGCATAAGCAACAGGGCTCCATTAAGGAACATATAATCTCTTCCCATAACCAAACCATCGCCAGAGAAATCCTAGTAAACAACACAGAAATCATCGATAGATACAGCGATAGCAGGCGGCTTGACGTTTGCGAGGCACTACACATCAAGAAGTCAACACCAGCAATCAACAGCCAATTATTGCACAACTATATTCTACCCACCTCAAGACTCCGCTCCAATATAGAAGCATCAAGAAATATGGACCAATAGGCTTTCTACAAACACTTCTATTCAATACCCATTGTTTCTGTTCTGTCTTGTGTTGATACTTTTAATACCCTATTAATATCCCCTCCTGTTCTGTCTTGTGTTAATGCCACATCACCCTTCCCACCTCACTCAAATGTAGATATAAAATCAGAGATACGTTCTAATCAGTTGTGTATTTGTGAAGTCTTTGAAAATGTAATAAGTTTTACGAAACGCGCCCGTGTCGCGTCAGACTAGAAATAAAAATGAATTTTGGAGAAGTGATTTTTGATTTACCTCCAACAGTGAAGCGTAATGTACGAAAGATTGAGAAAATTCGTGTTAGAATTATTAATCTTACTTTTTCGGTCATATTTAATAATATATGTCTACAGGAAAGACTGCTACCAAAATATACTAATATATATATATATATATATATATATATATATATATATATATATATATATATATATATATATATATATATATATATATATATTTTTTTTTTTTTTTTTTTAAACCTTGAAGGGGTATCACCTCTGGTGCAAGTGTAGAGACCCATAGCATCTGAGAAAAAAATAAAGAGTTCTCAGAGAAGACCTTGTGGATCCTCACTGAACACTTTGATATTTTTTTCTCCTACCACCCCTATTCCTTTGGTATGTGTGTATATATATCTTACTTTATTTGAAAATTTCATTACATAAAAAGGGTTATAACATTGGTTACGTGCAGGGTACATGGCTACTTGTCACAAGTTGTATAGCTCCTCCAGCTCCTCAGATGGCGGGCAGGAACCATGGATGCAGTGAGCATTTCCTCTCTGGATCGCCACACTAAGACGCTGAAAGAGAAAACTGACAGCTCTAGGGTCTCTAGTTGTTTTAATTAGCTTGGACCCCAACTCCTTCAAAAAACTAGCAGCACTTTTACCCCAGGCACCAAGTGTCTCTAAGGCAATGGTGACAAAATTGTAGTGGTGCTCAAGGTCTCTGTATTTACGTGACTTGGCTGCTTCTCGGAGATTGGCAGCAGCTCCTGCTTGTGTAGCACTGAAGTCAACATAGGTGTTGGCTAAAGTTGAAATGCAAGTGTAGTCCCTCACCAACTGTCTGCCATTCTTCCAGGCGTTCACCGTGATTCCGACAGGCTCATCAGAGTTGCGGGACATTAGGTAACGGGGCTCTCTCTCTGCTGGACAACCGGCTGTGGTAAGGCTTCTTTTAATAATGTCGTTAACCTCGCCGTGTCTTGCATGCCATCCACCTGTCCTTTGGCAGAGAAGGCCATGCCGTCCATACCTGTCGGCCTCTGCCTCGCCGCAAATACACCTGTATTCGGTGTGGATTGGGGCAGCGAGACGGAGAGCCACGGCAATTCGGAGGGCCTGTGGTGTGAGACGGGTGTCGGTTGCTGACACTGGGGTTGCTAATAGGAAGTCACCTGCATGGGGAGCTACTACAGCTCTAAGTCGGGCAGTGTCATGTGGTGTTGTCGCAGCTTCTAGCAAAGTCGCAGCATCTTGGTCGGCAATGGGGCGATCCCAGCTGGATTGCTTATGGGCCTCAGAAAGTGGTGGTTGGGATGCTGGTCCTGCGAGAGACCCATATGGTTGTGCAGTCTGTGAAGCTGGGATCATGTACCCCTGCCTGTTGAACTAGGTGCTCAGGAAGGATTTCATTCACCAAGTTGTCAGACGCCACTGAAGAGGACAGGAACACTGGTATAGCAATTTGTGTTGCTGTGCGTATGCCAAGGCCCCCGAGTCTGACAGGAAGGGTGGCCTGTTTCCACTGTGAGTCGCTGAGGGAAAGCGACTCATGACTTATATGGCGACTATAATATTATATATTAATATATTGCATATATTATACACAAGTATATGTGAGTAGGGGAGTATTTGAGAAGGGAATTTTTTTCCTTTAGGCGTGGCTCTAAAAGAACACAGAGCAATCTTCGTCTCATTATTTGGCACTGGAAATCAAACACGGAGTTCCCATTATGCCTCTGTGGTCAATTATGTCCAAGCTAAAACTCATTATAACTCCATTAACATCTCAGGGTCCCGCGAGTCTCAGTGCCGTGGTTGTCGGCTACGGGCAGAGGAAATATAGTCTTTTGTCTGCCTCACAACATTGCAAAACACTAGCAAGAGAAATAAGGGTTTTAATTATTATACAGAAAAAAGCACATTCACTTATGTACTCACCTACTTGTACTCATCTGGTCGTGCTCTTGGGGGTTATTATGACAATTCCCATTGTCAAAATATGACGAAATATGAGTCCCCAAACGACAATTCAAATATGTCTCTTCACCACAAGTTACAATTAGCGAATTTACGTCAAAATACTTATTTAACTCTGATCCACACAATAATCCCCTTCTAACCTACTGGCAAGACGACAATATATATTTATATATATATATATATATATATATATATATATATATATATATATATATATATATATATCCCCACATTGGCACCAGAGGTGGTACCCTCACAAACTTTAAAAAAAAAAAATATATATATATATATATATATATATATATATATATATATATATATATATATATATATATATATATATATATATATATATATATATATATATATATATATATATATGTCTCATTGAATATGACACAATATTCGGTATTAATTATGGTCTGGTTTAGGAGCTTCAATTCCTCTAACTAGTGTTCTTGCATCAGGGTTTAGATGGAAGAGAAGTTCTCCAAAAGTCATGTTCGTTTTCGAGGTGAAGAAAAAAGTAAATAACGTATAAAATGTATTACACTTATTATACAATTGCACAACATTTCGAACCTTCATGGTTCATTCTCAAGTGATAAGAAATTACAGATCACCTTAGATTTATACCAGTACGGGTCAGGTGAAAAGAAATAGAATAAAGGAAAAAGGCAAGGGGCAAATAGGGGACGAAGCACATACAATGATTAATCTGGTGTAATAAGCCTATTATGTTGAGCAGTGTCTTCTGTGTTGGCATCGTTATGTTCCGGTCTTGTTCTTACTCTCATGGTGGGTAGAGTAAATAGTTCAGTAATTTGGGTATTCATGGAAGGTTGTTCTATTTTTACGTGGATTGCTTCTAGAATTTGTAATCTAACATCTTGGGTTTTGTCTATTATACAAGTGTTTTTATTCAGCATTTCTCTTGTTAGGGTGATGTCATGGGTTTGTCTCATCTGATTCCTAGGGGCACGGGATTGAAGATGACAGGTCAAACGCCTCGTCAGCTTGGACGACGTCATACCTATGTACTTAGATTGAAGGTTATAGGAATAGTATTTTTTACTCCTTTACGGATTATTTCTTTCGAAATAAATAATCCGTAATGAATATTCCAAGCTCAATTCCCATGCAATGTTGCACAAAATAATTAAATTAAAATGAAAATAAAATGAAATCTATGAAAATTAAATGTGTCAGTGTAATCGGAAACATTGAAATGGGATCATAACATAATTTAGTATAGATTGTGTTGCTCTTACGTGCAACAGATGGTGCTGTTTCTTAAAAAAAAGTATGTTTTGTACCTGTCACAGGTGTTGCATCTATACTTATACTTGCAAAATGAATGATATGGTAAACAACACAGCTTAATTCCAATACAATGTCACACCAAATAATTAAATGAAAATTAAAATAAATCGAAATCTATGAAAATTCCATTTATCAATGCAATTGGAAACATTGAAATGGAATCATAACATATTTAGTATAGCGTTTGTTGCTATTACATGCAACAGATGGCGCTGTTTTTCAAGAAAGCATGTTTTTACCTGTCACAGGTGTGGCATCTATGTAGTCAGTATATAAAAATATGTGCATATTCGAATGGAACGTTGTGTAAAAATTTCAAAGCAATCAGTGAAGAACTTTTGGAGATTAAACCATGTGTTGCTCTTACGGCCAACAGATGGCTTTGTTTTTCAAAAAAGCATGTTTTTTTTCTGTCACAGGTGAGGCATGAATATAGTGGGTTTATAAAAACCCTCGCCTATTCGAATGCAACGTTTTATCAAAATTTCAAAGCAATTGGTAAAAAGGTTTCAAAGATTTCCCTCACATGAAAAACACATGTGTTTTTCATGGGTTTACTGGAGAACATGAGACATTTACTGGGGGAATTCCCCCAGTCTGTTGGGATGGCGTTCACTGGCAGGGTCGACTTTCCGACTGTGGACATTGTGCTGTGTGGAGTGCTGGGAGTCGATGTGGCTAATGTGTACAGGAGTACGACTGAGGAAGTGTACCGTGTGTACCGCACCGCTATGAATGGCGATCGTTTCAACTGCTGGGTGATATTGGTTTGGTGGTTGTGTCCAATCAAAATGGCATAGTGACGTATGTTAGCATGCACGGTGCTCCCATTGAGTTCCCAGAGTCGTTGCTGCGACGTTACTTTTGGCAGTTTGACACTGTGGTCTGCATGCAGCTCAATTTCATTTCATCCAGAGGCTTGCGGGGTGTTTGCAACGGCATCAGGATGCTGGAGATGTGGATGCGGTTGGACATCCCCATCTTCTGTTCGCCTCATGGGTTACTACATTCAGGTGTACTATGCACGACAGCCACGGACATGCTTTTGTTGAGGGTTGTCGGGCTACCTAGCTGCTGGATGCTCTGCAGGCTGCGTCGAGACGGTGAATTTGTTCTGTGACGAGGATTTCCTGCCACTGCCTGTGGACGAGGATCCGGTGAGTGTACCTTTGGATGCACCCGTGGTTGCCGTGCTGCTCCCTGTGTCGGCTGGAGCGCCTGCTCCTAGTGGGGATCATGCGCTAATGGATGACAGTTGTTGGATGAGCGTCTTGCTGCTGTTTGTGTTGCCGGTGCTGCTGCGGAGCGGCCGGTTGCCCTCTCTCCACCTCTGTCTTCTGTGCCTGCCACGCCGGGTCCTCCTGCGGTTCCTGTCTCTGCATCCCCGTCGCTCTTGCCACTTGTGCTAGGGGGTGGTGTGTAGTTGAGGCCTCCTGCTGTGCTGGAGCCGGTCCCCCATGTAGTCGCGGCTGCTGAGGTCCTGCGCCGTGCTCAAGTTCGAGTTCCCTGAATTTCCTGTGATTCTGGTTCTGCTTCCGGCTCTGATGACATGCCCAGATTGCAAATGCTTGCGGCGTTCCTCACCTTCTGTCTGGGCCAATGTAGGTGAATTTGATGGTTGCGGGTCTGCAGGTGGTGATGGGGTGGTTTCTGGTGCTGCGGTGTCGACTACGACGGTGGTGGCGGAGGTACATGTGCCTGCTGCTGGCACCAGTACAGGTGTCTCTGTATTGGCCTCTGTGACTCCCTGCAGTAAGGGGTGATCCCCCTCCTCCTAAGGCAGATGTTGAGGGCTGGAGACCTGTGATGATCCTTAAGAAGGATGTACTGTGGGGGATCTGTGCCTGCGCCCGGACCCGAGAATGTTGTTCGGGATGTGTCCCCTGTAGTGTCGCCCCCCCCCCCCCAGTGGTGCTGCCTCCCGTGGTGCCGCCCACTGTTTTGCCACTCCCTTCCAGAGAGCTGAGGGCCGGGGATTTGTAATGGTCCTTAAGAAGGATGTACGACGTGAGGATCTGTGCCTGAGCCTGGACCCGAGGATGTTGCTCGGGATGTGTTCCCTGTGGTGGCACTCATTGTTTAGCCGCCTCCTTCTGGGGATGCGGTTGCCTCGTTGGGGGTGCCATGCCGGGTACTGTTTTGGGTACGGCCTGTCTGTCGGACCGGGTGAAGCTGGTTCCCACATGCTCGACCACTGTTTGGGTATCCAGCGTGTGTGCCTTCCATTTCGATGTTCCGGATTATATGCCACGCCCTTAGAACCCTGTTCATCCTGATCTGATGATCCTTTGGGAGGCATACTGTCTCCCGTTTCTGGTGGAGGACTTTCTGGAAAAGTATGGGTAGGCGTGGATGCGCTCGTTTCTGCCTCCCTTGTTGTATCTACTGTGGGTCCTTCAGGCCTATGATTTGGTAATTTTGTCTTGATTTTGTACTATGTTACTGTATTTTATATTAGCGTTGTTTCTGTATAGTGCTAAGTTTGTGTGTCTGTGTTGGACTGGCGTCTGTACTGTGTTTTGTGTATATTTATTGTTTTGCACTTTTGTATTTGGGTTTCAAGTGTTTCAATGTTTTTGCTATGGGCCCTTCAGGCCTATGATTTTGTATCTTTGTCTTGTGTTTTGTACTGTGTTTATGTGTTTTCTGTATTTTATTTTGGTGTTATTTCTGTACAGTGTTATGTTTGTGTGTCCCTGTTGGACTGGCCTCTGAACAATGATTTGTATATATTTCTTGTTTTGCACCTTGTGTTTAGGTTCAATGTGTTTCAGTGATTTTGCTATGGGCCCTTTAAGCCTATGGTTTTGTACCCTTGTCATGTGTTTGTACTGTGTTTAAGTGTTTCATGTTTTTTATCCTGGTGTTATTTATGTATTGTGTTCTGGTTATGTGTCCATTCTGGATGGGTCTCTGTAATATGTTTTGTGTATACTTCTTGTTTTGTACCTTTGTGTGTGTGTGGGTTTTTTGAATTTCTATATAGTTCATGTGTTTTTTTCTGTTTTTGTGCTATTTTGTTTTGGGGTGTTTTTATGTACTTGTTTTATTGTATTTATTTAGCATGCTTTGCATGTAAATATAAATAAAAAATCCAGCTCCTTCACTGTTGTTTTCCTTCTGATGTGGATGAGCTGCAATTTAGGTTGATTGTTTGCCTTACTTGCCATGTAGTTTTCGTGTTGTCTTTCTGCCTCTCTTCTCAACCTTGACGAATTCATTCCTGGCACTCTGGTATCTTTCTCTGCTCTCTAGTGTCCTGTTATTTCTATAGTTTCTCCACTCTCTTGTACTTTTTATTTTAATTTCTCTTTATTTTTATATTTACATGCATTGCATTTTTTATATTTATATTTACATTTTTTGTCTGGGGGCGTTAACTCACTTTGACACTGCACTTCGGACCACAGGGCATGGGGCACAGGCTCAGAGCCCACCCGGTGCACATTCTTTTTGAGGACCACAACTAGGTCATGGGCCTCACCAGGTACCGCAGAAGGGGGGCATCACCTCCCATTCCAGGGAGCCCAAAGTAGAGGGCACGGGAGGGGGGGGGGGGGCTCACAAGAATCAACACAGAATTCCCAACACCTGTACTCACATCCTCTGCATGGACCTCCACAATCACCACAGCCGAATCTACCACAACATCATAAGGTACCACCACTTTGCCGTCAGAAGACACCCGACTTGCAAACTCACCCACCTCCGCCCAGTTGGAACTCACCGAGGGCAAACCAGGCAAAGAAGCCTCGATCGCTTAGGATCCAGGTGTAGATCATTGGAACGCTCCACACCCACAGAATCCGAGCCTGTGAGATGCTGAGTCGATCCCTGGCACGCTGCAGGACCTCAGCGGCAGTGACAACATGGGAAGTCGGGCCAAGCACAGCAGGAGGCCGCCTCATGCTCCACCGGCACAGCAGGCTGAAGCAGCGGGCATGCAGAGACAGAAGCCCCAGGAGCACAGGGCAAAACAGTCGCAGAAGAGGGAAGCAGAGGGAAGCCGACCCACCGCTCCACACTCGCGTCGACAGCACGAACAGCAGCCTCAGAACACACATCGGACGATGGCACAGCATGCGGCGCCCGACCCCCACCAGGAGCAGCTGCCCCATCCGACGCACGGAGAGGCACAGCATCCAAAGACATGCCCATAGCCACATCCTTCAAAGCCTCTTCAACAGCTAGCGGAGGAAAATCTTCCTCGCAGAAAAAATTCACCATCTCCAGGACGCCCGCAGAGCACCCAGCAGCCAGGTGGCCTGACATCCCATAGCAAAAACAATGTCCGTGGCTCCCGGGCATAATATACATGGATGTAGAACCCCATAAGCTTGACAGATGACGGAATGTCCCACCGAATCCGCATTTCAAGGGATTGGATGCCATTTTGAACACTCCGTAAATGACCGGACGAAATGACATTCATTCGCACACACACAACTTTCCCAAACTACTCGAAGTACCTCCACAATAACACCTCCAGGAATTCAACTGGAACGTCATGAACACTGACATACGTCGAAACGCCACTGTGGTCGGAGACAACAGCCAACCAAGCGGCCCCTGGCAATTGAAAAGTCCGCCCTTCAAACTGGCGTAGAAACACTCGGCAATCCTCTTCAGTAGCCAACTTCACCACCACAGTATAGGTAGTCAACAGCTACTCCCCACAAACGGCAGCCGCATCCTGATCCAGCACATCACACAGTGTCAGCTTCACTGTAGGGTTGTCCACCTTGCTGGAAAACTCCAGTCAAATAGACTGTGCCTCCAACACGGGGGTAATGGGGCCTCCCATCATACAGCGCATGCTGCAGGCACAAGGCCGCAGCCAACCACCACGTCAACGACCAACCGCTAATTGGGCACACCAGAAACTGGTAAGAGCAGGACAGGACGACCTCCTCCTCTGGTGGCTGAGCCTGGAATCACGCCCTTGTACTTAGTTGCTTTGCCAGTTTACATCCCTGATTAAATCATAGGTTCCTCATTTGCAATTTGTTTTCCTTTTGGACTGGGACAAACTTGTCTGCTGCCTCCTAACACTTCTGTATGATGTAGTCCATCATGTCTAGGGCGGTCTTTCCTCTAAGCTCTGTTCCCATGTTATATCTGATAGGAATTTTCTTTTCTCCTTAAAGTTTCCTTTTTGGAATGCCAGCTTTTTATTTTCTGGTCCCATTCTTGAGTACATTAAGCCCTACTTCGACCAGATACTCAAGCATCTGTACACTGTGATCACTCATGCCCACGGCGGCTTCGAAACCGATTTCCCTTATGTCGGAGTCATTCAGCGTAAAGACTAGGTCGAGTCTCGCTGGGTCATCGTTGCCTCTCATTCTTGTGAGTCCCCTGACATGCTGACTTAAAAAGTTTCTTATCACCACTTCCAACAGTTTAGCTCTTCATGTTTTCTCTCCTCCATGTGGTTCCTTGTTTTCCCAGTCTATCTTTCCATGATTGAAGTCCCCCATGAAGAGCAGATAGGATCTATTTCTACAGGCAGCAGTGGTTGTTCTCTCAATTATAGTGTTGACTGCCATGTTGTTTCTGTCATACTTTTGCCTGGGTCTTCTGTCGTTTGATGAAGGGTTGTACATCACTGCTACTACTACTCTTGGTCCTCCCATCGTCAAGGTATCTGTTATGTAGTCACTGAACCCTGGGAAACCATCCTGGGATAACCATCTCCTCGAAACTCCATTCCTTTCTTATCAGTAGTGCCACTCTGCCTCCTCCCCTTCCTTCCCTCTCTCTCCTTATTACAGTTTTGTTCTGGGGAATTCACCGCATTCGTGTGTACTCACCTATTTGTGCTTGCGAGGGTTGAGCTCTGGCTCTTTGGTCCCGCCTCTCAACTGTCAATCAACTGGTGTACAGATTCCTGAGCCTACTGGGCGCTATCATATCTATACTTGAAATGAAATGTTATGCTCTACCATACACACTTGTGTGTGTTGTTGGAAATTTCCAACAGTTATTCTCATCCCTAATACAACAGGATGTATTTCCTGTACTAGGCTTCATACACATCTAATATTCATTTACTAATCTGTAATACAACAGGATGTATTTCCTGTATTAAGCGTAATAATTAACTAACACTACTAATATGTAGCTTAGCATTGTGGAATTTACTGTATTAGGTTGTGGAACATCATGTAATTTCTCCTAGAATTGTGTAGTATTGCGTCAGCCACTCACGGAGACTAAATTTCCACATATCTGTAGATCTAACACAGATGTAACCATTTACTTTCCTTTATTAGGAATAAATATTTAGTAATAGGTTTACTTTTAGTATACAACAGTTTACTGGAATTCTTGTAACCAGCTTGATCGCTGTTCCAGTAAATAGCATCATAATCTAACATTTCCACCACCAAGCAAGTATTGTTTTATTTGTGCCGTCTATATTAACTAACTTGCACTGTGAGAATCAAACACCAACACATAAAGTATTTATCTAAACCATCAAGAGTGTTCATACACGCCCCCTTCCCTGTTTAGCTTTAATAAATAAATATATTTTATGCTCGAATCCTCACGGTGAGCTATTGCGCATGCGCGACTTTCGGGAAGGAGGAGAGAGCTGGGGCCAGATTCACGAAAGCACTTACGCAAGCTCTTACGAACCTGTACATCTTTTCTCAATCTTTGGCGGGTTTGTTTCTAATTATTAAACAGTTAATGAGCTCCGAAGCACCAGGAGGCTGTTTATAATAATAACAACAGTTGATTGGGAAGTTTTCATGCCTGTAAACTGTTTAATAAATGTAACCAAAGCCGTCAAAGATTGAGGAGAGATGTACACATTCGTAAGTGTTTGCGTAAGTGCTTTCGTGAATCTAGCCCCTGGACTCTCACCATATTCGATCAACAAGCGTGACGGTGCTCCGAAGCGGTCCAACAAATCTTACCATCCTGACGGCATCCTTTCATCCCTAGATGGTGGATTGAGGAGGCAGCTTACCAGAATCACGGACACCAGTTCGGCAGGCATTTTTACCTCATTTGTTCTATTTAACTAGCTCTTAAATAATATCATGTAGGTGCCATGTCGTTATGCTGCGGGCGTAAAAATTAATCCCATGTAAGTGCAGCTCTTTCCCCTCCAAATATTTAGATATTACCTTATATGTGTGTGAATACTAGTTTGGGGTGGAAATTACGGAATTATCATTATTGCAGCATGGTGCAACACCCTTGAGGAAGCGTGTAGTCGCCATACCCTCACGTGTGCCAAGCAATACTATCTCAAACTGTTTCCGGACTGGCGTACAGTGGACTGCATCTACGTCCCTCTGTCACAGCTGAGATTTAATCAATTTTCATTGTAGATAGTACCTTATTATTCAGAGTCCATATATATATATCTGATACTGCCTTTTATGCATTATTAATCTTCACATTGCAGTAGTATTTCTTGCATTACATAATTTACTCATTATCTATGTGTGTGCATATTATACTTATTACTATTATTGCATAATATATGTTACACATAGACTAATCTCATAGAATACCCCCCAAAATTTGTCATGGGAGGCTGGCTCTAGAATTATCTAATTTACAGTCATTGCTTAATTTAATAGAATTTATTCACATATAATCATAGATCTATAAGCCACTGATTTTCTCATTTCATTACTCATTCTGGTCCTTCGAGCTATCTTAGAATTAATCATTATTATTGCATTCTTAAAATTATACATTTTATTAGTATTATACTGGAAACCAGAATTCCCCACATGTGTGTGTGTGTGTGCATACTCTCCTAGTTGTGCTTGTGGGGGTTGAGCCTCGGCTCTTTGGTCCCGCCTCTCAATCGCCAATCAACAGATGTAGAGATTCCTGAGCCTATTGGGCTCTGTCATATCTACACCTAAAACTGTGTATGGAGTCTGCCTCCACCCTGTCACTTTCAAATGCGCTTCATTTATTAACTACTCTAACACTAAACAAATTCTTTCTAATGTCTTTATGGCTCATTTGCGCAATAAATTTCCACCTGTGTCTTCTAGTGCGTTTGCTCTTTGTGTTAAATAAACTGTCTTTGTCTAGCTTATCAATTCCTTTGAGAATCTTCTATGTAGTGATCATGTCCCCCCCCTAAATCTCTTGTCTTCCAGCGACATGAGGTTTAATTCTCGTAGTTTCTCCTTATAGCTCTTGCCCCACAGTCTGGACACTAGTCTGGTAGCGAACCTCTGAGCCTTCTCCAATTTAGTTTTTAGTTTTAGCTACATACTCCAGGATTGGTCTGACATACGTGGTATACAAAGTTCTGAATGATTCCTTACACAAGGTTCTAAATGCTGTTCTTAAGTTTGTGGGAACCTACCTGTGAGTTTTATATTTATTTAATTTATATGAATTTATATTTACGTTAATTTATATACTTCGATAGCAATTTGTATAATGATAAGTGGACTGTATTTCTGCAATAATCTCATAATCTCACAAATCGATCCTCTACACATTAGGGGGGTTATTATTAATTGAATATATATGCAGCCAATCAAACTACAGTAATAGACTACATACATTGAAGAGGTTCCTTATCTTATAGTACAGCAGGTTAGTCCACCAGGTATAACTAGGGTGTAGACACCAAATTATCCTCTTTGAGGTAGCTTCCATCACCCAGTAACTGGTGCACAAAATCTTGCTTCCTCGACTTGACCTGTTAAAAGGGCGCTAGCTGTAAAGCCAGGTACCTATATATGACAAGCTATATCAGAGAAAATACTATACATGGAACAATAAAGACCTGGCTTAATTACCTTTAGTTTGAGGCTATGTCGTGCTCTAACCGGGTCACCCTATATAATGACATTAATGGCCATAAATGAAAGATACATGGGTTTCGGAAAGAACACTTAACTTGAATTTGTTGACAGCGTGTGATAAATGTTACACCTTTGGTTTCCATAACACTACGTCCAAGTAAAATTAACAGGAGCCGTATTTGCTCCCGTGTGCCTCTGGTCTAGTATAAACAATGGCTGCCCTCCTTCCTCCCTGACGCCTGGCTTACATTGTCCAGATTTCAGAAAGTGATAGAAGGGTCACATTTACTCTACTTTAATATTGATAATTAAGTTAATTTATATGAGATGTTTTTATGATGGTAAAGTCCAAAGACTAATGTATTTAAGAATAATTCCCACCATAATAGGTGGAGAATATAATAGTATGTGGTGATGATATCCCGTTTTCTTTAGACGGTAATTCCACTACAAGTTACGTTTTCTATGGGTAACTTGTTTATACAACACAGCTCTTATCTGTCTGTATGATATTATTATTAAATGGTGTCGGATTTTCCGACAAAGTTAGCCAACCTGACATATGCCGCTGATGATATCCTCTTGATGTGGGCTTCGGGAGACAGGTCTGGTGTGATATCAACTCCCATATCTTTCTCTCTCTCAGATCCTAGAGGAATTTCATCTCCCAAATGATACCTTGTATCTGACCTCCTGCTCCCTTTTTCATTACAATACATTTGCTTGGGTTAAACTCTTAACAAGCATTTGTTGGACCATTGCTTCAGTTTGTCCAGGTCCTCTTGAAGCCTCAAGCTGTTCTCTGTCTTAATCCTTGTGTTTTTGTGTATGAGTACGCATGCATGCATGTGCGCGTGCGTGCGTGTGCGCGTGCGTGCGTGCGTGCGTGTCTGTGTGTTTTTTTTTGCTTTACTTATGAGGTTTATTTCATTGAGAGCTAATGTTCTTATTTACATTTTTTGCCACAATTTGTTAATACAATTTTCCTTTTAACATTTTATTATTTATATTTTATTAGTAAAACTTATTATAAACATTTTTATATTAGGATATTATTAATATATTTTCCATTATTTGCTTTTTATAGAAATGTTCACATATACATTTTATTGTGTCTATAATTTGGATATTTGTAGACATTCGTAAATATAACTTAACAAATTACCATTATATCATCAAATATGCCCATTAACGTTTCGCTAAGTAGATAACATAGTATATAAAGTTAATTGTTGCAATGTTGATTACTCAACTCTGTCACTGATGCTGGGTAAAATGCCTAGGTCACTGATGCTGGGTAAAATGCCTAGGTCACTGATGCTGGGTAAAATGCCTAGGTCACTGATGCTGGGTAAAATGCCTAGGTCACTGATGCTGGGTAAAATGCCTAGGTCACTGATGCTGGGTAAAATGCCTAGGTCACTGATGCTGGATAAAATGCCCAGGATCCTCTGGAGGGTAATAAAGACACCACAATACCTTAATGGCCAACCAACAAGTATACTTAAGTCTTATTAACATTACCCCAGTGTAAAGGGCACTCTGAGGGTGTAGTTGGGTACACCTCCACACACTCCCTCAGTTTGGGTGTTCTGGAGATTTTGTGAGTATTGGCATTTTGATATACACTGTAACATGCATTCTTGTTTCAGTTTCAAGACCATAGGACTGGTAAGTCGGGAAGAGAAGGCTGGGGGAGGATGCAGAATCTTAATCTTGAACGAGGAACTGGAGATGAGGTGAAAAGGTGAGATGAAAGATCGGCGGCCCAGCCACCGTGGGTAAGAATTACAACTGATGCTGTGGTTTGGTGGTAGAGTGGATGGTTCATTGTTGCTCGCGGATGTGTCTTGCAGGAGGCCGGGCTTCTCGTCGCGGTGCTCGTAAAGCAGCTGGCAGTTGAGGGTTGATTACAGATATTGATGTTAAATCATTTCGTTATTGGTCTTTTTTGTTGACGATTTCAGCAAACTGTGATCTTTGTAACAGACTCTTTGATCTTTGATTTACTTTATATATTGTTATGCTTATAAGTATTATTATCTTTAAATACAAAATATGCTTGTATTTTGTAGACTAATAATATAATATATATGCAACGTCATCTTTAAAAATAATATTTATTGTATTAATAAATTTTACCGAATTGTTTTTTATTGGATATTAGTAACAGGCATTGTCAGAAATTTATATATGATCTATGTATTGTGTTCAAAACTGTTCTGCAAAATCCAATTGAAGTCTCACAAGGGAAGGGTAAGGACAACAGTTGCCCCCGTCTAGCAGGACAACAGTGTCTGCCCGTCTAGCAGGACAACAGTTGCTGCCCGTCTAGCAGGACAACAGTTGCTGCCCGTCTAGCAGGACAACAGTTGCTGCCCGTCTAGCAGGACAACAGTTGCTGCCCGTCTAGCAGGACAACAGTTGCTGCCCGTCTAGCAGGACAACAGTTGTCTCCGTCTAGCAGGACAACAGTTGCTGCCCGTCTAGCAGGACAACAGTTATCTCCGTCTAGCAGGACAACAGTTGCTGCCCGTCTAGCAGGACAACAGTGTCTGCCCGTCTAGCATGACAACAGTGTCTGCCCGTCTAGCAGGACAACAGTTGCCCCCGTCTAGCAGGACAACAGTTGTCTGTCCGTCTAGCAGGACAACAGTGTCTGCCCGTCTAGCATGACAACAGTGTCTGCCCGTCTAGCAGGACAACAGTGTCTGCCCGTCTAGCAGGACAACAGTTGCTGCCCGTCTAGCAGGACAACAGTTGTCTGTCCGTCTAGCAGGACAACAGTGTCTGCCCGTCTAGCATGACAACAGTGTCTGCCCGTCTAGCAGGACAACAGTGTCTGCCCGTCTAGCAGGACAACAGTTGCTGCCCGTCTAGCAGGACAACAGTTGCTGCCCGTCTAGCAGGACAACAGTGTCTGCCCGTCTAGCAGGACAACAGTTGCTGCCCGTCTAGCAGGACAACAGTGTCTGCCCGTCTAGCAGGACAACAGTTGCTGCCCGTCTAGCAGGACAACAGTTGCTGCCCGTCTAGCAGGACAACAGTTGCTGCCCGTCTAGCAGGACAACAGTTGCTGCCCGTCTAGCAGGACAACAGTGTCTGCCCGTCTAGCAGGACAACAGTTGCTGCCCGTCTAGCAGGACAACAGTGTCTGCCCGTCTAGCAGGACAACAGTTGCTGCCCGTCTAGCAGGACAACAGTTGCTGCCCGTCTAGCAGGACAACAGTTGCTGCCCGTCTA
The DNA here is from genome assembly GCF_040958095.1 of Procambarus clarkii. NCBI lineage: Eukaryota > Metazoa > Arthropoda > Malacostraca > Decapoda > Cambaridae > Procambarus > Procambarus clarkii. The sequence goes on along the minus strand of NC_091237.1, from coordinate 9,334,912 downwards.
GCAGGACAACAGTTGCTGCCCGTCTAGCAGGACAACAGTTGCTGCCCGTCTAGCAGGACAACAGTTGCTGCCCGTCTAGCAGGACAACAGTTGCTGCCCGTCTAGCAGGACAACAGTTGCTGCCCGTCTAGCAGGACAACAGTGTCTGCCCGTCTAGCAGGACAACAGTGTCTGCCCGTCTAGCAGGACAACAGTTGCTGCCCGTCTAGCAGGACAACAGTTGCTGCCCGTCTAGCAGGACAACAGTTGCTGCCCGTCTAGCAGGACAACAGTTGCTGCCCGTCTAGCAGGACAACAGTTGCTGCCCGTCTAGCAGGACAACAGTTGCTGCCCGTCTAGCAGGACAACAGTGTCTGCCCGTCTAGCAGGACAACAGTTGCTGCCCGTCTAGCAGGACAACAGTTGCTGCCCGCCTAGCAGGACAACAGTTGCTGCCCGTCTAGCAGGACAACAGTGTCTGCCCGTCTAGCAGGACAACAGTGTCTGCCCGTCTAGCAGGACAACAGTGTCTGCCCGTCTAGCAGGACAACAGTTGCTGCCCGTCTAGCAGGACAACAGTTGCTGCCCGTCTAGCAGGACAACAGTTGCTGCCCGTCTAGCAGGACAACAGTTGCTGCCCGTCTAGCAGGACAACAGTTGCTGCCCGTCTAGCAGGACAACAGTTGCTGCCCGTCTAGCAGGACAACAGTTGCTGCCCGTCTAGCAGGACAACAGTTGCTGCCCGTCTAGCAGGACAACAGTTGCTGCCCGCCTAGCAGGACAACAGTTGCTGCCCGTCTAGCAGGACAACAGTGTCTGCCCGTCTAGCAGGACAACAGTGTCTGCCCGTCTAGCAGGACAACAGTGTCTGCCCGTCTAGCAGGACAACAGTTGCTGCCCGTCTAGCAGGACAACAGTTGCTGCCCGTCTAGCAGGACAACAGTTGCTGCCCGTCTAGCAGGACAACAGTTGCTGCCCGTCTAGCAGGACAACAGTTGCTGCCCGTCTAGCAGGACAACAGTTGCTGCCCGTCTAGCAGGACAACAGTTGCTGCCCGTCTAGCAGGACAACAGTGTCTGCCCGTCTAGCAGGACAACAGTTGCTGCCCGTCTAGCAGGACAACAGTTGCTGCCCGTCTAGCAGGACAACAGTTGCTGCCCGCCTAGCAGGACAACAGTTGCTGCCCGTCTAGCAGGACAACAGTGTCTGCCCGTCTAGCAGGACAACAGTGTCTGCCCGTCTAGCAGGACAACAGTTGTCCCCGTCTAGCAGGACAACAGTTGCTGTCCGCCTAGCAGGACAACAGTTGCTGCCCGTCTAGCAGGACAACAGTGTCTGCCCGCCTAGCAGGACAACAGTTGTCCCCGTCTAGCAGGACAACAGTTGTCCCCGTCTAGCAGGACAACAGTTGCTGCCCGTCTAGCAGGACAACAGTGTCTGCCCGTCTAGCAGGACAACAGTTGCTGCCCGTCTAGCAGGACAACAGTTGCTGCCCGTCTAGCAGGACAACAGTGTCTGCCCGTCTAGCAGGACAACAGTTGCTGCCCGTCTAGCAGGACAACAGTTGCTGCCCGTCTAGCAGGACAACAGTTGCTGCCCGTCTAGCAGGACAACAGTGTCTGCCCGTCTAGCAGGACAACAGTGTCTGCCCGTCTAGCAGGACAACAGTGTCTGCCCGTCTAGCAGGACAACAGTTGCTGCCCGTCTAGCAGGACAACAGTTGCTGCCCGTCTAGCAGGACAACAGTTGCTGCCCGTCTAGCAGGACAACAGTTGCTGCCCGTCTAGCAGGACAACAGTTGCTGCCCGTCTAGCAGGACAACAGTTGCTGCCCGTCTAGCAGGACAACAGTTGCTGCCCGTCTAGCAGGACAACAGTGTCTGCCCGTCTAGCAGGACAACAGTTGCTGCCCGTCTAGCAGGACAACAGTTGCTGCCCGTCTAGCAGGACAACAGTTGCTGCCCGCCTAGCAGGACAACAGTTGCTGCCCGTCTAGCAGGACAACAGTGTCTGCCCGTCTAGCAGGATAACAGTGTCTGCCCGTCTAGCAGGACAACAGTTGTCCCCGTCTAGCAGGACAACAGTTGCTGTCCGCCTAGCAGGACAACAGTTGCTGCCCGTCTAGCAGGACAACAGTGTCTGCCCGCCTAGCAGGACAACAGTTGTCCCCGTCTAGCAGGACAACAGTTGTCCCCGTCTAGCAGGGACAACAGTTGCTGCCCGTCTAGCAGGACAACAGTGTCTGCCCGTCTAGCAGGACAACAGTTGCTGCCCGTCTAGCAGGACAACAGTTGCTGCCCGTCTAGCAGGACAACAGTTGCTGCCCGTCTAGCAGGACAACAGTGTCTGCCCGTCTAGCAGGACAACAGTTGCTGCCCGTCTAGCAGGACAACAGTTGCTGCCCGTCTAGCAGGACAACAGTTGCTACCCGTCTAGCAGGACAACAGTGTCTGCCCGTCTAGCAGGACAACAGTTGCTGCCCGTCTAGCAGGACAACAGTTGCTGCCCGTCTAGCAGGACAACAGTAGTAGTAGGGTGTAAGACTCACAGGGGATTTTTTTTTTTGGCCAGAGGACCCCTGTGAGTTGTATGACTCACAGGTACCTTTTTTTTTTTGGCGAGAGGACCCCTGTGAGTTGTAAGACTCACAGGTACCTTTTTTGTTTTTCTGGAAATTCGTGTGTAGCGCTGGGGGGTTTTCAGGTAAATTTTATCAGTCACAGATTTTAGAAGTAAGGATTTCTTATGATGAAAATAATTTCCGAGACTTAGAAGTTTGTTAAGGGCTTATGTGAGAAAATCAAATATCGTTTATAGCTCTTTAGGGTTTCCAGGAGAACTCTACGGACATATTTTACATATTTTCAACTTACAAAAATCGTCTATGTAAGCCTTAGTTATTCATGTAAATTTAGAAAGTTATCTGTGTAAGTCAGGGTTTTCAGGGGCTCATACATCACACCCCCTCCCTCCCCCCTTACCTCGCAATCTCTCGCGTCACCTTTATTTACCTTACGCCCGGCCAGCCAGTCGCCTCTTATCATATCTTATCTTCTCCATAATATCTGGACCGTCCCTCTCTCTCTCTCTCCTCCTATTTCCTTACAGCTATTTTCAGAGTTTCAAATAATCATAGAAGTTTATTTATATGTTTATGACCGAATTTGTAAAAGGACCATTTTCAGAGAATATTGTCTTAGATGTTTTGTTAAGGAAAACAGACCACTTATCCATAACATTTAGTTTTATATCCATTTACGGCTATTTCATCTGTAAAGACCAAAATTGAACAGAGCCCAGTTTTAAGCTCATATTTCATCAGAGACCAGTTTATACCGAAAATTCGCCAGAGTCTACTTTGAGAGCAAATTTCATCAGTGTCCTGTAATCTGTGAAAACTTGACAGAGTCCATTTTATACCCAATTTTCGGCAGAGTCCAGTTTATGCTCAAATTCGCCAGAGTCTACTTTGAGAGCAAAATTAGTCAGAGACAGTTTTAAGCTCATATTTCATCAGAGTCCAATTATCAACAGAAATTCGCCAGAGTCTACTTTGAGAGCAAAATTAGTCAGAGACAGTTTTTAGCTCATATTTCATCAGAGTCCAGTTTATACCGAAAATTCGCCAGAGTCTACTTTGAGAGCAAATTTCATCAGTGTCCTGTAATCTGTGAAAACTTGACAGAGTCCATTTTATACCCAATTTTCGGCAGAGTCCAGTTTATGCTCAAATTCCCCAGAGTCTACTTTAATAGCAAAATTCATCAGAGTCCAGTTCTTGATCGAAATTCATCAGAGTCCAGTTTTCTAGCAAAATTCATCAGAGTCCAGTTTATACCGAAAATTCGCCAGAGTCTACTTTGTGCCAAAATATTCAGAGTCCAGTTCATGATCGAAATTAATCAGAGTCCAATTAAAGACCCAAATTTGACAGAGACCACATTTTCGCTACTAGCAGTCCAATCCCCCTGAAATTTTAAACAGTCGTACTTCAAAGTTAGTAAATAAGATCAAGTCAGTTACTGAGCTCCAGCTCTTGTCCCCCACCCTCTTCCACCCTCAAGTCTTTGTAAATAAACCATCAATTTCCCCGAAATTTTTACCCTCTGTATTTCAGACATAGTAAATATGAAGTAACAAATATAAAACTCTAGCTCTTGTCCTCTGTCCAAGTTCACTCATGTAAATTCATTACTATCAGTCCAAATCCCCCATAGATTTAAACACCCAACTACATTTTCAGACATAGTAAATAAAAACCAGTTCAGTTATCAAGTTTCAACTCTTGTGCCCCCAGCTTAGTTCATTTTGTACAAGTTCTTTATTTTCCAACTAAATCACCCTGAGATTTAAGATCACCTTATTTTCTAACGTAGTAAAATTAATCTGGACATTATCCTTAGATCATCAGACATAAATATATTCGATCAAGTCCGTCTCCAGCCTAACTCTTATCCGAGTACACACATAACCCCAACCTGTATAATTATCTTTCACCCCCTCCCACCTTCCTCCATCTCATCTCACCTTACCCTTTCCCTCCCTTACCTTCTCATCCCCAACTTATCCAAACCTTCAATAATCATACTGTATTTGCATATTTTCTCTATATTCAGCTGTGTTCTTCACATTTTGTCCATGTTTTCTGTGTTCATTCCATGTTCTTCAAATGTTCACAGTCCCATTCAGTTCATATTTTCACAAGTATCTCCATTTTTTCTGTAATCTTTCTCTTAGTCTCATTATGTTCTCTACAAATTCTAGTCATATTTTCTATGTACATCATATGTTCTCTGTATAACTTTTATACTCAATATTCATGTTCTCAATGTTCTTAGCTTGTTCTTCGCATGTTCAGTGTTCATTCTTTGTAATCCCTATTCTCCTTATCATGTTTTCATGTTCTCTGTAAGTTCATATTCCCAGCATGTTCACTGTATTCATCAACTTTTCTTACATATGTTCTTTGCCATGTTCCCCATATGTTCTCTGGGTTTTTCCCCTTACATGTTATTTAACGTTCCTTAACTAAAAAATCTTTCTCCAATCAACTAAAACATAGTCACTTTCGTCATTTCTCAACTAAACTTATTATCCAGTCAACTAAAAATTGTCAAAGGAATCTTTCCAACACTGTTCATAACTAAACTTATTCCCTAGTCATCAGAAAATAACCGTGTTCTTCATGTTTCATTGTCATTTCATAACTAAAATTATCCATCAATCAACAGAAAAAAGTCATATTCATCATTTCGTAACAGCCATTATGTTTTCGTCAAGTAAGAAAATATAGTCAAAGATATCTATCATCGTCGTTCTTAACTGACATTTATACTTTGTGGAGCACTAAAAATAGTCAAATGTAACTTTTTCAACACTTTCGTAACTAAAATTATATGTCGCTAAGTAAGAAAAATAGTCAAAGGTGCTCTCCGGTACACCAAAGTTACTCTTCGAGAAATCAAAGGCACTCTTCAATACATCAAGGACTTACTCAAAGACACCAAAGTTACACTCTAAGACATCCTTCGAGACATCAAAGACATCCTTTAAGACTTCAAGGGCACTCGTCGAGATATCAAAGACACTCTCAAACACTCAAAATTTACTCGCATCCTCAAAGTTATTCTCAGAGTCATCAAAAAGTTAATCTCAGTCATCAAAATGCTATTCTCTAAGTAGCCTTTCGTTCATCAGAGAAACTTTCTAAGACATCTTCGTTCATTAAAGTTAATCTCAGAGGCATAAAAGTTATTCTCGGAGCTAACAAAATTAATCTCTAAAACAACAAAAGTTAATCTCTGTCATCAAAGTTGATCTGCAAGATATCTTCGAGACATCAAAGTTACTTTTCATTACATCAAAGATGCATTCAAATACTACCCATGTTCTCAGAAGTCATTCTCAAAGTCATCAAAGTTATTCAAAGAGCTAACAAAAGTTATTCTCAGTCACCTTCGTTCTTCAGAGAAACTTTCCAAAACATCTTTGTTCATCAAAGTTATTCTCAGAGGCATAAAAGTCATTCTCAGAGTTATCCAAAGATATTCTCATGTCCACAAAAGTTATTCTGAGCTATCAAAGTTAATCTCAAACATCTCTGTTCATAAACATTTTTCGCTAAGAGCTATCAAAAGTTATTCTCTATGTCATCAAAAAGTTATTCTCTGAGCTAACAAAATACTACTCATGTTCTCAAAGACATTCTCCAATTCATCAAAGTTGTTTCAAAGACATCAAAGTTAATCTCAGAGTTATCCAAAGACATTCTCAAAGTCATCTAAAGTTATTCTCTAAGACATCAAAGTTATTCTAAGAGTTATCAAAAGTTATTCTCAGTCATGTTATGTTATTCTCTAACTCACTTCCATTCATCAAAGACATTCTCTAAGCCCTCAAAGTTATTCTCTAAGACAACAAAGTCATTCCCAGAGTCATCAAAAAGTTATTCTTCGAAACATAAAATTTGCTCTGTAAGATATCTTCGTTCATCAAACTTATTCTCAGAGATATCTAAAGTTATTCTCAGAACAATCAAAAGGTATTCTAAGACAACAAAAGTTATTCTCAGAGCTACCCAAAGCTATTCTCAGAGTCACCTTCGTTCGTCAGAGAAACTTTCAAAACATCTTTGTTCATCAAACTTGTTTTCAAAGTCATCAAAAGTTAATCTAAGACATCTTCTTTCATAAAAGTTATTTTCAGAGACATCTAAAGTTATTCTCAGAGCTATCAAACTTGTTCTCAGAGTCATCAAATGTTATTCTCGAAGTCATCAAAGATATTTTCAGAGACATCTAAAGTTAATTTCTATGTTATAAAAGTTATTCTCAGAGACATCTAAAGTTAATCTTGCTCATCAAAGTTGTTCTCTAAGACATAAAAGTTATTCTCAGAGTCATCAAAGTGATCTCTAATTCACCTTCGTTCTCCCAAAGTTGTTCTCTAAGACACCTTCGTTCATCAAAGAAACTCTCCTTCTTCCATCATGTTATTCTTTAAGACATCTTCAGTCATAAAATTTCTCTCCAAAATGTAACTAGTTCAGCTTTTCATGCCAAACCTGCATTTCTGTTTAAAACATATTTTCTTAGTTGCTTTACCCTAAAACTGTTCTCTGAACTACACTGTTCAAACCTACGTAACCTATCCTCTCCACCCAATGTTACTTAGTTAACGTAACGTTCCTAAACCTAACTTTACCTATCCTAACTTAACTTACCTTACCTTACCTATCTTACCTAACTTTACCTAACTTAACCTGCATAACCTAACTTTACCTATGTTACCTTACCTTACCTATCTTACCTAACTTTACCTATCTTACCTAACTTATCCTGCATAACCTAACTTTACCTATGTTACCTTACCTTACCTATCTTAACCTGCATAACCTAACTCTACCTATGTTACCTTACCTATCTTACCTAACTTATCCTGCATAACCTAATTTTACCTATGTTACCTTACCTTACCTATCTTACCTAACCTAACCTAACTTTACCTATGTTACCTTACCTTACCTTACCTAACTTAACCTAACTTTACCTATGTTACCTAACTTAACCTTCATAACCTAACTTTACCTATCCTAACATAATTTACCGTACCTTCCCTATCTTACCTAACTTTACCTATCCTAACATAACTTACCTTACCTATCATACCTAACTTAACCTGCTTAACCTAATTTACCTTACTTTACCTAACTTATATAACTTATCTTACCTATCCTAACGTAACCTAACTTGCTTTACCTAACTTAATCTTACATTCCCAAACTGATGTATCCTAACTTATCTAGTCAAACCAGACATGATCTAACTTACATAAGTATTCCTTCTTGTCTTTTGTGTTTCGTCAATCATTGTCTCATATTCATTAACTCATTTCATTAGTTAATTTCTCAAATGGTCACTTATGCATTTCAAGTGCTATTTGTTAGAGATTGGATATTTAAGCATTTCAAAGAATTTTTGTTATATAAGAGCATTTACTCATTTCAAGGGATAATTTCTCAAATGGACGTTTTTGCATTTCAAGTGTTATTTGTTTAAGATTGGGTATTTAACCATTTCAAAGGTTTTTCTTATATATGGGAACTTACTCGTTTCAAGGGTCAATTTCTCAAATGGTCATTTTTGCAGATCAAGGGTTATTTGTTAAAGTTCATCAAGTTGCTCATAAGTTGTATTTATTATGTTTGTTATCATTTATTCTTATTCCCCAACCCCTTAACCTAACCTCTTGTAATCGTAGTGTATTTAGTAGGTTCTAGCTTATGTTCTTATTCCCAACCCTTTAACCTAACCTTTCAGATGTAGTTTGTTGAATATATTATCCTTTTCCTAACCTTTCAGATGTAGTTTGTTGAATATATTATCCTTTTCCTAACCTTTCAGATGTAGTTTTGTTTCTCCTTTTTGTATATTTTTACCCAAACCCACCATCCCACTTAACCTTCTTTCCTTCTTTACTTTGATTTCACATATAAGTTCATTCTTTATCTTAGTAATAATAAAATTACAATAGTAAAGAATCAGATCTACTAAGACTTGAAATTGAGAAAAACAAGAGAGCAAGTGAGTGAGAGCATGAAAAGAGGAGAAAAGAGTAAGAGAGAGGGGGCGGAAGAAAATGGGACCAAAGAAGAGAGAATGAGAGAGAGTGTGGGCATGGGAGCACTAAGACTTGAATTGAGAAAAAGAAAAACTAAGTGAATGAGAGTGAGGGTGTGAGAATGGGAGCAATAAGACTTGAATTTGAGAAACAAGAGAGCATTTGAGCAAATGAGGGAGAGAGAGGGGGAGGAAGAGAGAGAATAAGGGAGAGAGATAGAAAAGGAGGGTTAGAAGGAGTAGGAGAATCAAAGTAAAAGAAGGTAAGAAGGTTTTGGTAAAAATATACAAAAAGGAGAAACAAAACTACATCTGAAAGGTTAGGAAAAGGATAATATATTCAACAAACTACATCTGAAAGGTTAGGTTAAAGGGTTGGGAATAAGAACATAAGCTAGAACCTACTAAATACACTACGATTACAAGAGGTTAGGTTAAGGGGTTGGGGAATAAGAATAAATGATAACAAACATAATAAATACAACTTATGAGCAACTTGATGAACTTTAACAAATAACCCTTGATCTGCAAAAATGACCATTTGAGAAATTGACCCTTGAAACGAGTAAGTTCCCATATATAAGAAAAACCTTTGAAATGGTTAAATACCCAATCTTAAACAAATAACACTTGAAATGCAAAAACGTCCATTTGAGAAATTATCCCTTGAAATGAGTAAATGCTCTTATATAACAAAAATTCTTTGAAATGCTTAAATATCCAATCTCTAACAAATAGCACTTGAAATGCATAAGTGACCATTTGAGAAATTAACTAATGAAATGAGTTAATGAATATGAGACAATGATTGACGAAACACAAAAGACAAGAAGGAATACTTATGTAAGTTAGATCATGTCTGGTTTGACTAGATAAGTTAGGATACATCAGTTTGGGAATGTAAGATTAAGTTAGGTAAAGCAAGTTAGGTTATGTTAGGATAGGTAAGATAAGTTATATAAGTTAGGTAAAGTAAGGTAAATTAGGTTAAGCAGGTTAAGTTAGGTATGATAGGTAAGGTAAGTTATGTTAGGATAGGTAAAGTTAGGTAAGATAGGGAAGGTACGGTAAATTATGTTAGGATAGGTAAAGTTAGGTTATGAAGGTTAAGTTAGGTAACATAGGTAAAGTTAGGTTAAGTTAGGTAAGGTAAGGTAAGGTAACATAGGTAAAGTTAGGTTAGGTTAGGTAAGATAGGTAAGGTAAGGTAACATAGGTAAAATTAGGTTATGCAGGATAAGTTAGGTAAGATAGGTAAGGTAACATAGGTAGAGTTAGGTTATGCAGGTTAAGATAGGTAAGGTAAGGTAACATAGGTAAAGTTAGGTTATGCAGGATAAGTTAGGTAAGATAGGTAAAGTTAGGTAAGATAGGTAAGGTAAGGTAACATAGGTAAAGTTAGGTTATGCAGGTTAAGTTAGGTAAAGTTAGGTAAGATAGGTAAGGTAAGGTAAGTTAAGTTAGGATAGGTAAAGTTAGGTTTAGGAACGTTACGTTAACTAAGTAACATTGGGTGGAGAGGATAGGTTACGTAGGTTTGAACAGTGTAGTTCAGAGAACAGTTTTAGGGTAAAGCAACTAAGAAAATATGTTTTAAACAGAAATGCAGGTTTGGCATGAAAAGCTGAACTAGTTACATTTTGGAGAGAAATTTTATGACTGAAGATGTCTTAAAGAATAACATGATGGAAGAAGGAGAGTTTCTTTGATGAACGAAGGTGTCTTAGAGAACAACTTTGGGAGAACGAAGGTGAATTAGAGATCACTTTGATGACTCTGAGAATAACTTTTATGTCTTAGAGAACAACTTTGATGAGCAAGATTAACTTTAGATGTCTCTGAGAATAACTTTTATAACATAGAAATTAACTTTAGATGTCTCTGAAAATATCTTTGATGACTTCGAGAATAACATTTGATGACTCTGAGAACAAGTTTGATAGCTCTGAGAATAACTTTAGATGTCTCTGAAAATAACTTTTATGAAAGAAGATGTCTTAGATTAACTTTTGATGACTTTGAAAACAAGTTTGATGAACAAAGATGTTTTGAAAGTTTCTCTGACGAACGAAGGTGACTCTGAGAATAGCTTTGGGTAGCTCTGAGAATAACTTTTGTTGTCTTAGAATACCTTTTGATTGTTCTGAGAATAACTTTAGATATCTCTGAGAATAAGTTTGATGAACGAAGATATCTTACAGAGCAAATTTTATGTTTCGAAGAATAACTTTTTGATGACTCTGGGAATGACTTTGTTGTCTTAGAGAATAACTTTGAGGGCTTAGAGAATGTCTTTGATGAATGGAAGTGAGTTAGAGAATAACATAACATGACTGAGAATAACTTTTGATAACTCTTAGAATAACTTTGATGTCTTAGAGAATAACTTTAGATGACTTTGAGAATGTCTTTGGATAACTCTGAGATTAACTTTGATGTCTTTGAAACAACTTTGATGAATTGGAGAATGTCTTTGAGAACATGAGTAGTATTTTGTTAGCTCAGAGAATAACTTTTTGATGACATAGAGAATAACTTTTGATAGCTCTTAGCGAAAATTTTTTATGAACAGAGATGTTTGAGATTAACTTTGATAGCTCAGAATAACTTTTGTGGACATGAGAATATCTTTGGATAACTCTGAGAATGACTTTTATGCCTCTGAGAATAACTTTGATGAACAAAGATGTTTTGGAAAGTTTCTCTGAAGAACGAAGGTGACTCTGAGAATAACTTTTGTTAGCTCTTTGAATAACTTTGATGACTTTGAGAATGACTTCTGAGAACATGGGTAGTATTTGAATGCGTCTTTGATGTAATGAAAAGTATCTTTGATGTCTCGAAGATATCTTGCAGATCAACTTTGATGACAGAGATTAACTTTTGTTGTTTTAGAGATTAATTTTGTTAGCTCCGAGAATAACTTTTATGCCTCTGAGATTAACTTTAATGAACGAAGATGTCTTAGAAAGTTTCTCTGATGAACGAAAGGCTACTTAGAGAATAGCATTTTGATGACTGAGATTAACTTTTTGATGACTCTGAGAATAACTTTGAGGATGCGAGTAAATTTTGAGTGTTTGAGAGTGTCTTTGATATCTCGACGAGTGCCCTTGAAGTCTTAAAGGATGTCTTTGATGTCTCGAAGGATGTCTTAGAGTGTAACTTTGGTGTCTTTGAGTAAGTCCTTGATGTATTGAAGAGTGCCTTTGATTTCTCGAAGAGTAACTTTGGTGTAACGGAGAGCACCTTTGACTATTTTTCTTACTTAGCGACATATAATTTTAGTTACGAAAGTGTTGAAAAAGTTACATTTGACTATTTTTAGTGCTCCACAAAGTATAAATGTCAGTTAAGAACGACGATGATAGATATCTTTGACTATATTTTCTTACTTGACGAAAACATAATGGCTGTTACGAAATGATGAATATGACTTTTTTCTGTTGATTGATGGATAATTTTAGTTATGAAATGACAATGAAACATGAAGAACACGGTTATTTTCTGATGACTAGGGAATAAGTTTAGTTATGAACAGTGTTGGAAAGATTCCTTTGACAATTTTTAGTTGACTGGATAATAAGTTTAGTTGAGAAATGACGAAAGTGACTATGTTTTAGTTGATTGGAGAAAGATTTTTTAGTTAAGGAACGTTAAATAACATGTAAGGGGAAAAACCCAGAGAACATATGGGGAACATGGCAAAGAACATATGTAAGAAAAGTTGATGAATACAGTGAACATGCTGGGAATATGAACTTACAGAGAACATGAAAACATGATAAGGAGAATAGGGATTACAAAGAATGAACACTGAACATGCGAAGAACAAGCTAAGAACATTGAGAACATGAATATTGAGTATAAAAGTTATACAGAGAACATATGATGTACATAGAAAATATGACTAGAATTTGTAGAGAACATAATGAGACTAAGAGAAAGATTACAGAAAAAATGGAGATACTTGTGAAAATATGAACTGAATGGGACTGTGAACATTTGAAGAACATGGAATGAACACAGAAAACATGGACAAAATGTGTGGAACACAGCTGAATATAGAGAAAATATGCAAATACAGTATGATTATTGAAGGTTTGGATAAGTTGGGGATGAGAAGGTAAGGGAGGGAAAGGGTAAGGTGAGATGAGATGGAGGAAGGTGGGAGGGGGTGAAAGATAATTATACAGGTTGGGGTTATGTGTGTACTCGGATAAGAGTTAGGCTGGAGACGGACTTGATCGAATATATTTATGTCTGATGATCTAAGGATAATGTCCAGATTAATTTTACTACGTTAGAAAATAAGGTGATCTTAAATCTCAGGGTGATTTAGTTGGAAAATAAAGAACTTGTACAAAATGAACTAAGCTGGGGGCACAAGAGTTGAAACTTGATAACTGAACTGGTTTTTATTTACTATGTCTGAAAATGTAGTTGGGTGTTTAAATCTATGGGGGATTTGGACTGATAGTAATGAATTTACATGAGTGAACTTGGACAGAGGACAAGAGCTAGAGTTTTATATTTGTTACTTCATATTTACTATGTCTGAAATACAGAGGGTAAAAATTTCGGGGAAATTGATGGTTTATTTACAAAGACTTGAGGGTGGAAGAGGGTGGGGGACAAGAGCTGGAGCTCAGTAACTGACTTGATCTTATTTACTAACTTTGAAGTACGACTGTTTAAAATTTCAGGGGGATTGGACTGCTAGTAGCGAAAATGTGGTCTCTGTCAAATTTGGGTCTTTAATTGGACTCTGATTAATTTCGATCATGAACTGGACTCTGAATATTTTGGCACAAAGTAGACTCTGGCGAATTTTCGGTATAAACTGGACTCTGATGAATTTTGCTAGAAAACTGGACTCTGATGAATTTCGATCAAGAACTGGACTCTGATGAATTTTGCTATTAAAGTAGACTCTGGCGAATTTGAGCATAAACTGGACTCTGCCGAAAATTGGGTATAAAATGGACTCTGTCAAGTTTTCACAGATTACAGGACACTGATGAAATTTGCTCTCAAAGTAGACTCTGGCGAATTTTCGGTATAAACTGGACTCTGATGAAATATGAGCTAAAAACTGTCTCTGACTAATTTTGCTCTCAAAGTAGACTCTGGCGAATTTCTGTTGATAATTGGACTCTGATGAAATATGAGCTTAAAACTGTCTCTGACTAATTTTGCTCTCAAAGTAGACTCTGGCGAATTTCTGTTGATAATTGGACTCTGATGAAATATGAGCTTAAAACTGTCTCTGACTAATTTTGCTCTCAAAGTAGACTCTGGCGAATTTGAGCATAAACTGGACTCTGCCGAAAATTGGGTATAAAATGGACTCTGTCAAGTTTTCACAGATTACAGGACACTGATGAAATTTGCTCTCAAAGTAGACTCTGGCGAATTTTCGGTATAAACTGGTCTCTGATGAAATATGAGCTTAAAACTGGGCTCTGTTCAATTTTGGTCTTTACAGATGAAATAGCCGTAAATGGATATAAAACTAAATGTTATGGATAAGTGGTCTGTTTTCCTTAACAAAACATCTAAGACAATATTCTCTGAAAATGGTCCTTTTACAAATTCGGTCATAAACATATAAATAAACTTCTATGATTATTTGAAACTCTGAAAATAGCTGTAAGGAAATAGGAGGAGAGAGAGAGAGAGGGACGGTCCAGATATTATGGAGAAGATAAGATATGATAAGAGGCGACTGGCTGGCCGGGCGTAAGGTAAATAAAGGTGACGCGAGAGATTGCGAGGTAAGGGGGGAGGGAGGGGGTGTGATGTATGAGCCCCTGAAAACCCTGACTTACACAGATAACTTTCTAAATTTACATGAATAACTAAGGCTTACATAGACGATTTTTGTAAGTTGAAAATATGTAAAATATGTCCGTAGAGTTCTCCTGGAAACCCTAAAGAGCTATAAACGATATTTGATTTTCTCACATAAGCCCTTAACAAACTTCTAAGTCTCGGAAATTATTTTCATCATAAGAAATCCTTACTTCTAAAATCTGTGACTGATAAAATTTACCTGAAAACCCCCCAGCGCTACACACGAATTTCCAGAAAAACAAAAAAGGTACCTGTGAGTCTTACAACTCACAGGGGTCCTCTCGCCAAAAAAAAAAAGGTACCTGTGAGTCGTACAACTCACAGGGGTCCTCTGGCCAAAAAAAAAAATCCCCTGTGAGTCTTACACCCTACTACTAACAGTTGCTGCCCGCCTAGCAGGACAACAGTTGCTGCCCGTCTAGCAGGACAACAGTGTCTGCCCGTCTAGCAGGACAACAGTGTCTGCCCGTCTAGCAGGACAACAGTTGTCCCCGTCTAGCAGGACAACAGTTGCTGCCCGCCTAGCAGGACAACAGTTGCTGCCCGTCTAGCAGGACAACAGTGTCTGCCCGTCTAGCAGGACAACAGTTGTCCCCGTCTAGCAGGACAACAGTTGTCCCCGTCTAGCAGGACAACAGTTGCTGCCCGTCTAGCAGGACAACAGTTGCTGCCCGTCTAGCAGGACAACAGTTGCTGCCCGTCTAGCAGGACAACAGTTGCTGCCCTTCTAGCAGGACAACAATTGCCCCCGTCTAGCAGGACAACAGTTGCTGCCCGTCTAGCAGGACAACAGTTGCTGCCCGTCTAGCAGGACAACAGTTGCTGCCCGTCTAGCAGGACAACAGTTGCTGCCCGTCTAGCAGGACAACAGTTGCTGCCCTTCTAGCAGGACAACAATTGCCCCCGTCTAGCAGGACAACAGTTGCTGCCCGTCTAGCAGGACAACAGTTGCTGCCCGTCTAGCAGGACAACAGTTGCTGCCCGTCTAGCAGGACAACAGTTGCTGCCCGTCTAGCAGGACAACAGTTGCTGCCCGTCTAGCAGGACAACAGTTGCTGCCCGTCTAGCAGGACAACAGTTGCTGCCCGTCTAGCAGGACAATAGTTGCTGCCCGTCTAGCAGGTCAACAGTTGCTGCCCGTCTAGCAGGACAACAGTTGCTGCCCGTCTAGCAGGACAACAGTTGCTGACCGTCTAGCAGGACAACAGTTCCTACCCGTCTAGCAGGACAACAGTTGCTGCCCGTCTAGCAGGACAACAGTTGCTGCTCATCTAGCAGGACAACAGTTGCTGCCCGTCTAGCAGGACAACGGTTGCTGCCCGTCTAGCAGGACAACGGTTGCTGCCTGTCTAGCTGGACAACAGTTGCTGCCTGTCTAGCAGGACAACAGTTGCTGCCCGTCTAGCAGGACAACAGTTGCCCCCGTCTAGCAGGACAACAGTTGCTGCCCGTCTAGCAGGACAACAGTTGCTGCCCGTCTAGCAGGACAACAGTTGCTGCCCGTCTAGCAGGACAACAGTTGCTGCCCGTCTAGCAGGACAACAGTTGCTGCCCTTCTAGCAGGACAACAATTGCCCCCGTCTAGCAGGACAACAGTTGCTGCCCGTCTAGCAGGACAACAGTTGCTGCCCGTCTAGCAGGACAACAGTTGCTGCCCGTCTAGCAGGACAACAGTTGCTGCCCGTCTAGCAGGACAACAGTTGCTGCCCGTCTAGCAGGACAACAGTTGCTGACCGTCTAGCAGGACAACAGTTCCTACCCGTCTAGCAGGACAACAGTTGCTGCCCGTCTAGCAGGACGACAGTTGTTTCCCGTCTAGCAGGACAACAGTTGCTGCCCGTCTAGCAGGACAACAGTTGCTGCCCGTCTAGCAGGACAACAGTTGCTGCCCGTCTAGCAGGACAACAGTTGCTGCCCGTCTAGCAGGACAACAGTTGCTGCCCGTCTAGCAGGACAACAGTTGCTGCCCGTCTAGCAGGACAACAGTTGCTGCCCGTCTAGCAGGACAACAGTTGCTGCCCGTCTAGCAGGACAACAGTTGCTCCCCGTCTAGCAGGACAACAGTTGCTGCCCGTCTAGCAGGACAACAGTTGCTGCCCGTCTAGCTGGACAACAGTTGCTGCCTGTCTAGCAGGACAACAGTTGCTGCCCGTCTAGCAGGACAACAGTTGCCCCCGTCTAGCAGGACAACAGTTGCTGCCCGTCTAGCAGGACAACAGTTGCTGCCCGTCTAGCAGGACAACAGTTGCTGCCCGTCTAGCAGGACAACAGTTGCTGCCCGTCTATCAGGACAACAGTTGCTGCCCGTCTAGCAGGACAACAGTTGCTGCCCGTCTAGCAGGACAACAGTTGCTGCCCGTCTAGCAGGACAACAGTTGCTGCCCGTCTAGCAGGACAACGGTTGCTGCCTGTCTAGCAGGACAACAGTTGTTGCCCGTCTAGCAGGACAACAGTTGCCCCCGTCTAGCAGGACAACAGTTGCTGCCCGTCTAGCAGGACAACAGTTGCTGCCCGTCTAGCAGGACAACAGTTGCTGCCCGTCTAGCAGGACAACAGTTGCTGCCCGTCTAGCAGGACAACGGTTGCTGCCTGTCTAGCAGGACAACAGTTGCTGCCCGTCTAGCAGGACAACAGTTGCTGCCCTTCTAGCAGGACAACAATTGTCCCCGTCTAGCAGGACAACAGTTGCTGCCCGTCTAGCAGGACAACAGTTGCTGCCCGTCTAGCAGGACAACAGTTGCTGCCCGTCTAGCAGGACAACAGTTGCTTCCCGTCTAGCAGGACAACAGTTGCTGCCCGTCTAGCAGGACAACAGTTGCTGCCCGTCTAGCAGGACAACAGTTGCTGCCCGTCTAGCAGGATAACAGTTGCTGCCCGTCTAGCAGGACAACAGTTGCTGCCCGTCTAGCAGGACAACAGTTGCTGCCCGTCTAGCAGGACAACAGTTGCTGCCCGTCTAGCAGGACAACAGTTGCTGCCCGTCTAGCAGGACAACAGTTGCCCCCGTCTAGCAGGACAACAGTTGCTGACCGTCTAGCAGGACAACAGTTGCTGCCCGTCTAGCAGGACAACAGTTGCTGCTCGTCTAGCAGGACAACAGTTGCTGCCCGTCTAGCAGGACAACAGTTGCTGCCCGTCTAGCAGGACAACAGTTGCTGCCCGTCTAGCAGGACAACAGTTGCTGCCCGTCTAGCAGGACAACAGTTGCTGCCCGTCTAGCAGGACAACAGTTGCTGCCCGTCTAGCAGGACAACAGTTGCTGCCCGTCTAGCAGGACAACAGTTGCTGCCCGTCTAGCAGGACAACAGTTGCTGCTCGTCTAGCAGGACAACAGTTGCTGCCCGCCTAGCAGGACAACAGTTGCTGCCCGTCTAGCAGGACAACAGTTGCTGCCCGTCTAGCAGGACAACAGTTGCTGCCCGTCTAGCAGGACAACAGTTGCTGCCCGTCTAGCAGGACAACAGTGTCTGCCCGTCTAGCAGGACAACAATTGCCCCCGTCTAGCAGGACAACAGTTGCTGCCCGTCTAGCAGGACAACAGTGTCTGCCCGTCTAGCAGGACAACAGTTGCTGCCCGTCTAGCAGGACAACAGTTGCTGCCCGTCTAGCAGGACAACAGTTGCTGCTCGTCTAGCAGGACAACAGTTGCTGCCCGCCTAGCAGGACAACAGTTGCTGCCCGTCTAGCAGGACAACAGTTGCTGCCCGTCTAGCAGGACAACAGTTGCTGCCCGTCTAGCAGGACAACAGTTGCTGCCCGTCTAGCAGGACAACAGTGTCTGCCCGTCTAGCAGGACAACAATTGCCCCCGTCTAGCAGGACAACAGTTGCGGCCCGTCTAGGACAGAGATATAGTGTGACCGTTTACTCTGATGAGATAAACAGCACACGAGAATAACAATACTTGACCAGGATGCAAATGTAATGCCGATCTTCAGAAAGGAAGATTCTGAAGATTACTTGCCTCCAGTTAGCCTAACCTCTAGTAGATGAAATTTACTTGAATCGATAAACACAAAAGCTATTCGTTTAGTTATTGTAACTTAATAAAGTTTTGAATATTAAAGTATATAATTTTACTAAAGGCCACTCATGTTTACGAAATTTTCTCTCATCCTTTCACAGAACAGCAGGAGAAAGTGCGCCATTCTATATCTTGAAGTTAGCAAAATTCTAGAAACTTTGCCTCAAGAGCAACTCGTTAAAAAGTTAGAGAGGCACGTGGAGTTAGGTGTGTGTGTGTGGGGGGGGGGGGGGGGGGTCTGAGTTGGACTAGGACCTGTTCATTAACAAAAAACATAAATGCTGTTAAGGCCGAGTAGGAAACTGTTGATAAGGCAACCCGTCCTCCTAATAGAACGTCGTATTTTGATGTATACGTTAACTGTGGCTAAACGTCGTCATACTTGAAAATGGAAGCGGCTCGCAAAATTGACATACTGTCCCATTTTCTGTTTTGGGTCCTCTGGTAGGTTAGGGAAGGGTTTTTTAGTACGGCAGTTTCTTGACGTTGGGGAACCTTAGCAGGACGGGCTGGATATAAGACTCTTCCAGGGCTCTGTCTCTGGACCTCTGTTGTTCCCTTATACATATTAACTATTTTAACATATGTTTAAACAGAAACTTCCGTAGAACCGCATCAATAATATTGGAAATGTTGAAAAAAAGATTAAAAATAGCTTCAAATTTATCAAAAACATGATTTCAAAATGAACTATAGCTTGGCAAATACAGTTTAATGGTGAAAAATTTAGGATTCTCAGCGTAGCTAATTAGTATTAGAGTTGTAAGATATCAGCAGCTGGACATTGTTAGAATTGCGAGCTCTGAATACGAGAAAGATCTGGGAGTCATGATTAATAGGGATCTTAAGCCATCCAAAAATCAATACATAAATACACGGAATACAGCAAGTAAGATACTGGAATACGTTTCAATAAGATATCTAATATTAATCTTCAGCTTTATCTAACACTTGTTAAAAGTCAACAAGATTATTCAGTACAGTTTAGTCGTTAACAATCGTATGGACATAAACACATACAAAGGAAAACGGAATAATCCCAGGAACTAGAAATCTCCTCTCTGACGAGACATAAACTCCTACATTTACATATATAATCACAGTCCACTACGGGCTCACCATAGCCTGTGCTACTTGGAACTTTTTGTTCCTGGTAGCGAATCTTAAACAACAATAACATCATCCTACATTTATATGCTCCAAAAAGGCATACGGTGAGGAGTGACTCAAATAAAGCATATAGTTATCTTGAGGTGATTTCGGGGCTTTTTAGTGTCCCCGCGGCCCAGTCCTCGACCAGGCCTCCACCCCCAGGAAGCAGCCCGTGACAGCTGACTAACACCCAGGTACCTATTTTACTGCTAGGTAACAGGGGCATAGGGTGAAAGAAACTCTGCCCAATGTTTCTCGCCGGCGCCTGGGATCGAACCCAGGACCACAGGATCAGAAGTGCAGCGTGCTGTCCGCTCGGCCGACCGGCTCCCTTGGATAAAATTGGATAAGGATTGGATAGTTGGATAAAAATGTATAACAACAGGGATATAAATAAGGTTTGTTTCTTTTTAAATACATCAATACAAAATAGAAATAGAAACAATTTATATTAATTAGTGGAGTTTAAATTTAAAAATAAAGACGTGATCAGACCGCAGTGTTGTTTGGTAAGAAATTTTAAATTTTAAATTTGTAAATTTTAAATTATAATAAATAGGATATAAAAACATAAAAGCCAGGAAATCTTGAAAACAAGTACAGATTAAAAAAATAATACTTATTTTTTACTTTTACTTATAAGTGAAATGTTTTTTACAAAGTTCAAAATTGTTGTTAAAAGAGAAATAGAAATAAGGTCAGTGTCAGATGTGCAGAGCCAGGATGATGGGCAGGCAATAACAAGCCTCAGTTTTTACTTTATATACTTCATAAACTATTAGGTAATAAAACTGGGCCATTAATAGCTGAGATAATTTGAATATAAATAAAATGTCTTAAATAGTTAACACAAAATTAAAGGAATATTTATCTTCAGATTGCCTCCTAACTCTTGTAATGTTATATATAACATGAAAAAGGTATATATAGACACACATTGTGGTACGCGAACAAGGGGACACAGATGGAAACCTAGTACCCAAATGAGCCACAAGGACGTTAGAAGGAACTTTTTCAA
Organism: Procambarus clarkii; assembly: GCF_040958095.1. Taxonomy (NCBI): domain Eukaryota; kingdom Metazoa; phylum Arthropoda; class Malacostraca; order Decapoda; family Cambaridae; genus Procambarus; species Procambarus clarkii. Next base: position 9,314,267 of record NC_091237.1, on the reverse strand, counting down.
TGTCAGAGTAGTTAACAAGTAGAATGCATTAGGCAGTGATGTGGTGGAGGCTGACTCCATACACAGATTCAAATGTAGATATGATCGTGCCTAATAAGCTCAGGAATCTGTACATCATTTGATTGACAGTTGATAGACCGGACCAGTGACCCGAGGCTCAACCCCTGCAAGCACAACTAGGTAAGTAAAACTAAGTGAGTACAATGTTTCCAATAAAGCAGGAAATATAAGAAAGAGTGCAGCAGATCTTGGCATAATTGCAATAGTAGAAACTAAACTAAATGATATTATCTCAGATGTAATTTTTCAAGGGGGGGTACCAAGTGATAAGAAAAGAAAGGACACCGACACAGAAAGGGGGAGTGGCACTCCTAATGAAACGGGAATGGAACTTTGAGGACCTAGAAAATCAGGGTACCAATGAAAACACAAGTTCAGAACACTTGGGTCTCTGATATCAGATGGGTTGAAGATTGTGATCTTGATAATCTACAATCCCCCACCAAATAGTAGAAGGATTAGACAGAAAAATGATGATAACAACAAGACATGTATAGATGAACTGCAGAGAACAAGAACAACAGTTCACAGAATGAGAGCAAAACTGCTGGTCATGGGGGACCTAAATCATCGACAGATCAATTGGGAATCATAGAATCCCCATGGTGGGGAAGAAACTTGGGGAGCAAAATTAGTGGAAGTTATAGACAGGGATTTCTTATCATAACATATGAAGACACAAGGGATCGAGGAAGGAATACACCGAGCATATTAAACCTGATTTTCACTCAAAACGAAGAAGACATCGAGAATTTGGAACATGAAATACCACTAAAAGCAATTGATCATTGTGTCCTAGTCTCTGACTACATGATCGAACTTAAAATTATGGCTACGGGACAAAAAGTTTGAGAAAGGAGAGTTGCCTTCAGGAAAGGGGAATAAAAGAGGATAAGGGAATATCTAGGAGTAGTGCAGTGGGAGGAAGAACTTAGATGAAAAAAGTCCAAGATATGATGGACCAAGTCAAATGGAAATGCAAAGAGGCCGAAGAACGTTCCATACTAACAGTAAAGGGAAAAAGTAGCAGGGAATGTAATAACACATGGTTTAATAGACAGTGTCAGGAAGGAAAAATGAGAAGTAGGAGGAAGGACTGGAGCTTTGATGAGATGGAAATTTCGGGCTGTGACGGATTCAGAGATTACTTAACAGGAACTATGACAATGGATGGACCTAAGATAATAGTGGCAGTCATTTACACCCCTCCACTAAATGACAGAACACCCAGACAGGAGTTTGACATGGCAACCAATAACATAATAGAGATAGCAGCTTCAGTTGCCTGCAGGAATGGCTCCAGACTCTTAATCATGGCGATTTCAACCATGGAAAGATAGACTGGGCGAATGGCGACCCACATGGAGGTGCAGATACATGGAGAGCTACTCTTGGAAGTGGCAACAAGGATCTTTCTGAGCCAACATGTCAGGGAACCCACAAGAATGAGAGGCAATGATGAACCAGCAGGACTCGACCTAATATTCACCTTGAATGAGTCAGAAATACGAGAAGTCAAATTTGAAGCCCCCATAGGAATGATTGACCACAGTGTATTGACATTTGAGTATCTGGTGGAGGTAGGGATAACCTATCCAATGATGGGATTGGAAGGGAAGACTGAATTACCGAAGAGGAAAATATGATGAGATGAGGAACTTCCTAATGGGAATACCATGGGAAACAGAACTCAGAGAGAAGAATGTACAGGATATGATGGTCTATGTCACCCAGAAATGCCAGGAAGCTGCAGATAGATTTATCCCGGTCCAAAAGGAGAAAAGCGAAAAGCAGCAGAAGAATCCATAGTTCAACCAGGAAAGTAAGATAGCGAAGCAATTGAGTAAGAGAACATGGAGAAACTACAGAAATAACAGAACACCAGAGAGCAGGGAGAGATACCAGAGGGCAAGAAATGAGGCCCTCGGAGTGAGGAGAGAGGCAGAGACAGTATGAATATGACATCGCGAGTTAAGACAAGCTAAGACCCAACCAAAACTGCTCCACAGTCACATCAAGAGGAAAACAGCGGCGAAGGATCAAGTGATGAAACTAAGAAAAGGGGAAAATAGATACACAGATAAAGATAATAGATAAAGCTTTTGACACAGTACCTCATAAAAGGCTGTTACGAAAAATTGGAGCAACAGGCAGGAGTAAAAGGGAAGGTGCTCCAGTGGATAAGGGAGTATGTAAGTAACAGGAAACAGAGAGTAACTATGAGGGGGAAGACATCAGACGTGGCGAGATGTCACCAACAGAGTCTAACAGTGCTCTTTACATGGACCCATCCTGTTTCTAATATATGTAAACGATCTTCCAGAGGGTATAGTCTTTTACTCAATGTTTGCTGATGATGCCAAAATTAAGAAAAAAATCAAGGCAGATGATCATAGACACAGACTACAGGACGACCTGGAGGAATGGTCTGGAAAATGGCTACTAAAGTTCAACCCAGAAAAGTGCAAAGTAATGAAATTAGGCAATGGGAGCAGAAGGTTGAACACAAGGTACCATCTCGGAGATGAAATCCTTCAAGTGACAAATAGAGAGAATAATCTGGGGGTTGATATCACACCGAACCTGTCCCCAGAGGCCCACATCAAAAGCCATATCCATCATCAGCGGCATATGCTAGACTGGCCAACATAAAAACTCCCTTTAGAAACTTATGTAAGGAATCGTTCAGGACCCCGTATATCACTTATGTCAGACCACTCCCGGAATATGCAGTTTCAGCCTGGATACCAAGTTAAACACAAGACAAAGTTAGAGAAGATTCAGCGGTATGCCACCAGACTCGTTCCGGAACTAAGAGGTATGAGCTACGAGGAAAGGCTAAAGGAGCTGGACCTCACGTCTCTGGAAGACAGAAGAGTAAGGGGGGGAGACATGATAACCACCTACAAAATTCCCAAGGGAATTGCCAGGGTGGACAAAGACAAACTCTTAAGCACGGGTGGAACACGAACAAGGGGACACAGGTGGAAACTTAGTACCCAAATGAGCCAAAAAGACATTAGAAAGATTTTTTCCAGTGTCAGAGTAGTTAACAAATGGAATGCATTAGGCAGTGATGTGGTGGAGGCTGACTCCATACACAGTTTCAAATGTAGATATGATAGAGACCATTAGGCTCAGGAATCTGTACACCAGTTGATTGACAGTTGAGAGGCGGGACCAAAGAGCCAAAGCTTAACCCCCGCATGCACAACTAGGTGAGTAGAACTAGGTGGGTACAAGATACGACGCACACGAGACACAAAAGACCATAAACACACGTAACGTTTGATCCTTTGTAAACACAAAACCAATCAAACAATATATGACAACACACACATTCATACGTCAGTCAGGATCAAACGCAAGACCACATAAGACACGTCACATCATACACAATCACACCAAATATGCAAACATGAATTAATATACAACATAGTCTCTCTTGCTCTCTCTCTCACTCCCCAACTCATCAGTGGCGAGCCTTACCACATGCATAATATATGTTACGTAAAATACAATTATGTAGAACACAGAATTTAAGGGTGAATGTTTGAATAACAGATGCTCGGGTCAAAATGAGAAATACGTGAGTGAAGACGGAGAGCCGAAAAGAGCAGTAACCCTGCACAACACAACACAACGAGAGCTCACTCATATTTACAACTGTACTATAACAAGGCTCAGAGCCCATGGAAAGCTATCTCTGAAGTAACTTTCACCTCCTGTGCAGTTTGTCGCTCCACTCACTACACGCACACATCAGGACACAGTCAGAGAACAGTTATGGTAGGTGTCGTTAAGGCACTTGTTCACAACGACCTGCATCGGCCGAAACTTTCTTCTCTCTTTCCCATTTCTCTGTTGATTTTCCACATACAAATGATTAGTGTTTCTTGATCGTCAATTGCAATATATATATATATATATATATATATATATATATATATATATATATATATATATATATATATATATATATATATAACTGAAAGTTCCACACCCCAGAAGTGACTCGAACCCATACTGCCAGGAGCAATATGCAACTGGTGAACAGGAGACCTTAACCGCTCAACCATCACGGCCGGACAAAAGATGATGATAGCCGAGGCTATTTCCCCATCATCCCGCCGGCGCTCTGATGGTAATCTTGGGCATAGTATTATATCAAATGCGTGAAGTTTTCAGTTGTATATATACCTGGGGACCATACATGCTTGTTCGCATTTGTGTTGCTCACGTGGTCCCCCAAAAAATTAGGTGATTTGATAAAATACCATCAGAGCCCGGGCCCTGTTATTTGTATTCATGTGATAATATTTCATATGAGAGTTTGAGAATATATATAAATATCAATATGATAATATATATTTTATTTTTGGTCTGACGCCTGGAAGCGTTTCGTAAGGGCTTCTTACATTCTCAAAGACTTGTTTTCACTTAACACTACACTTGATACACTGTGTATGATATATTTAATGTTGTTGTTGTTAAAGATTTAGCTACTCAGGACGAAGTGTCCATGTAGCACGGGCTTTGGTGAGCCCGTAAGATATATTTAACCTACATCTTGCTTTTATATTCGTGTTGGGTGAGGTGACTCAAAAGTTTTGGGTGAGGTGGGTACATAGGAATGAAAGTAACTGCAGAGGGCCTATTGGCCCATACGAGGTCCTCAAGTGGGTAGAATGTTGTTATGCATTAATTGGCTGTTGATTGCTGGTGTTGACTTTTTGATGTGTAGCGCCTTGCTGATGTCAAGCCGCCTGCTATCGCTGTATCTATCGATGATTTCTGTCTTGTTTGGTAAGATTTCTCTGGTGATGGTCTAGTTGTGAGAAGAGATTATATGTTCCTTGATGGAGCCCTGTTGTTTATGCATTGTTAATCGCCTGGAAAGAGACGTTGTTGTCTTGCCTATATACTGAGCTCTTTGGGACTTACAGTCGTCCCTAAGTGGGTATTTGAAGGTATAGATGATGTTGGTTTCCTTCAAGGCGTTCTGTTTGGTGTCTGGGGAGTTTTTCACGAGTAGATTGGCTGTTTTTTGGGTTTTATAGTAAGTTGTCAATTGTATTTTCTTATTTTTGTCTGTGCGGATAACGTTCCTATTAACAACATCTTTCAGGACCCTTTCCTCTGTTTCATGAGCCGTCGAAAAGAAGTTCCTGTAAAACAGTCTAATAGGGGGTACAGGTGTTGTGTTGGTTGACTCTTCATAGGTTGCATGGCGTTTCACATTTCTCTTTATGAATGTCTTCAACATATCCGTTAGAGAAGCTATTGTTGACTAGGACCTGCTTTACCCTACAGAGTTCTTCATCGACTTGCTTCCATCCTAAAAGAAAGAAAGCTACTCCAAGCCTGCACTAAAGAGGCACCCTTCTTGAGGTCGCTTGCAAGGGTGTTGTTTTAGATTTAGCTACTCAGAACGAGATGACCATGTAGCACGGACTATGGTGGGCTCATAGGCTTACAAGGTTGTTGTTGTTGTTTTAGATTCAGCTACTCAGAAAAAATTCTAAGTAGCACGGCTTATGGTGAGCCCGTAAGTGGAGGCTCTTTGGAGTCATTGTCTGTATCAATAGCTCATATTGGAGATCTGGGGATGGATGGGGATCTTCATGGTGCATTTCAGCCTTGGAGGGCTGGCGGCTATAATAGTTTGGGAGCTGGTGGGCATGTGTTGACCTCTAGGTCTTCCGCTTTTTCTTTGGCTGAGACTTTGGTTAAGCCGTGGTGTCGTTTGGTGAGGTGGCTTCCATGAGGAAGTCTTGTATCGAGTAGATGTCGAATTTGTGCTGTGGCGGTGGAGCTCCTACTAAGATTTTCTCATCGGAAGAGTCCGTAACAACTGTAGCTGATGATTTCGACTTGCATCTTGCAGCCTGAGGTAGGCTCAGGTGTTGTGGATTAGTTGTAGAAGCTATCTCAGGAGCATTGATAGTGCTGTTAGTATTTGTAGATAGCACATCTGCTAGTGCATTTGCTGAGATGGTGATGGTAGGAGTGTTGGGAGCTGGAAGGGGAATTCCTCTATTTGTGCCAGCTGGGGTGGTTCTGGAGTCTGCGTTGAGATCGACCTCGTGGTCGTTCTGGTGGTAGTCTCCGGAGTGGTAGTCTCCTGACTGGTAGTGAAGGCAGTGAAACTTGCGTCCGGGGCGATGATGGGATCCAGGCCGTTGGCCAGGTACAGTGCGTTGAGTTCCTTGACGAATCGTTGATTGTCTAGTCCAGCAAGCCTCTCCGCTAGTCTAATAAGATCAGGGATAATGCCTGCACGTGATGCAAGGGACTGTGAGGGTGTTGGTTGGACCTTGGGTCCCCTGTGTGGCGGCCTGGTGATGTGTTGGGAGGAGCCACTGTTTGGTAGGGCTGGTACGGTCGTATTCTGTATCTGGCTTATAGAAGGAAGGCTCGGGAACAGGTCAGGTCCATGGTCTAAGGTCGCGGCAACTTGCCTCTGGGTGGTCGGCGGCGTGGTGGTCTTCTCTTTAATTTTCTTCAGTTCCTCCTTTCTTTTTGTGCAGAGGTAGGAGGTGGCGGCGTGCTGTTCTCTGCAGTTCGCGCATTTCATAGTGGTGGCGGTAGTCCTTGTAGTTGGGAGTGCCGGAGCATGAGCTGCAGTTAGCTGATTGCTCTGGACACTTGTTGGAGAAGTGTTCATAGCTGAAGCACTTGTAGCACTGCCTGACATTGTAGAGCTTCTCCATGGCGAGCTGGTTTGGGGAGGAGGTGATTCCAAAGCACTTGAACCCATTCTTCACTGCTTCCTGGGCCTGTTCTGCTGTTTTGAAAGTCATCTTTATCATGGGTCGAGTGGCGTCGTTGGTCTTGATGTGTAGAGCTGTCATCGCTTTCAAGGTAGGGTTTTCTTTGTTTATTTGCCACACTATGTTGTCGGCTACCTCACCTGCTAACCAGCAGTTCAGCCGATTCACAAATATCGTTTTCCCAGGAGTGATTTGTCTGGGAAGGATTGGTGAGAGGTTCTCCTCCAGTAGTGGAACCCGGCGTTCCGGATCCAGGATCTCCTGTAGGTCCGCTTTTATTGCTAAGATTACTGTGGCCTCGCTACGTTTCATATGGACGTCAACTGGTCCCACAGACGTTGCCTTGTCAATGGCTGCTGCAATTTCGCTTCTCAGAGCGTTTGTAAACTCCGAGGAGTCGCACTTTCACTTTGTATGTCATGTTCTCTGGTAATTACTGGGATTGTCAGGAGAACCTTGAGTGGAGAGTGGTTTGCCGGCAGCTGTGTGGGAACACAGCTTGCCAGCGAACTGCGGCTTACAAGGTTGTTGTTTTGTTTTAAATTTAGCTACTCAGAACAAAATGTCCATGTAGCACGGGCTATGGTGAGCCCGTAATTGAGTTCGGATATTCGCGATAACCTTGTTACTGTGATATTTGGGACAAAGTTTTTAAATGATGGATTCCTCTTTTTTCCCTGTTTCTTTTTCGCTTCTGTTTTAGTGCACTGGTTATAGTCTGATATGGCTTACAAGGAAAAATCTAGACATTTATAAGTGTGAGTACACCTTACACTACGATTCACCTAACCCCCTTAATCATAGGGAACGCCAAAGGATAGGGAGAGGTGATTGTTACCTGACTCCAGCTTCTAGTCGTCCGCCAGATCTTACTTCTTCCCTCTGGATCAATGTAGGACCATCGAACATATGTATGCCTGAAGTTGAATTCGTCTGGATGTTGATGACTGGTGTCAGCTCCCGAATGACCACAGTCTCAAGTGTACGAAGCCTCCTACGATCGTTGGTGCGTGTGATTATTGTCGTATCTTTCACTATGTTTTCGTGATTCAGAAGCGTGTTGAGAATAATGTTGCTAGATCAATCTTGTCATTTTTCATAAGACTTTCCTGTTGCCTCTTTAGCCTTATCACGTGGTCTCTGTTGTTTTTCTGCTTATATGACAATAAAAGAGCTTTGCTTGGTTATTAACTTTTGCTGTTATGTCTTCTCAAATTTCTTTATTTATTTATATACAAGAAGGTACATTGGGTTTATGAGAGAACAGAGACTGGAAGTTTTACATTCTTGTAAAGCCACTAGCACGCATAGCGTTTCAGGCAGTCTGTCTCTCAGCTTCCTTCCTGACTCTGGTGTAACCATTTCTGGTTCTCTTTAGTGCGTCTCTGATTTCCTCCGATCCTCACTCTCTGTACTTTGTCCATGACTTGTTGTTCCTCTCCACACTGCCTATTAAACCAGGGGTTTATTTTACCTTTTTCATCCACCTCCTTCTTGAATGTGAAGCACAGCTTCGTTGCATCTACACATTTCTGATCAATAACTTCCATTATTTCAGTTGTTGTCTTCCCTTCGAGGTCCCTCTCCCATTGGACATCACTCAGAAAATCCCTCTTCTAACTGACTACAGACACACGTGCAGTCTCTCATATTCCTCTGCGTGTTTCTTGGCCTAGCCAGTTCCATTAGTTCCATTATAATAATTCATGTTTCTAGTTACTTTGCGGGAAATTCTAAGTTTTCTCGAATAGAAACGGTATTTGACCATTCCTCAGAAAGCGACCCACAACGGTCGACTAACATCCACGTTCCTAATTATGCAAGGTGAACAGAGGCAACGGGAATAAAGAGACGCGCCCAGCTGTCTCGCCCTGTCCAGGATTATATACTGAAGCATGATAATGCAGGCGTCACTTGCCTCTCGGGAAATCTCATACTCTTTCTTCTCCACATCTGCCTCATATTGGGTAAACTCTAAGTCTAGTGTCGTTGGTGGGTCATCTATCCTTACTTTTGTTGGTTCTGTAATATGTTGTTTCAAGAAGAGCTTATCTGCTGTATCTACTAGTTTTGTTCTCCATGTCTAAAAAACCTCCATGGAGGTCCTAATTTATCCAGTCTATTTCTCTGTGATTGAAATCCCCAAGTATTAGCCTTTTGGTTTGCTCTCCCTTTGACACTGTGGCTTCTTTTTCTACTGCCTTCAGGCATGCCTCATTGCATTTGTCATATTCTTCCCTAGGCCTTCTGTTGTTTAGTGGGGGATTGTAAATCACCGCTACCACTATTTCATGTCCCCAAATGTTGCTATTTCTCTTATGTAGTCTTGCTGATCATATTCCTCTGACACTTTCCCTTCCTCAAAGCTCCAGTGTAATTGTATCAGCTGGGCTACACCTCCTCCATCCCTTCTCACCCTATCTTTTCTATTACTTGATATTCTCGTGGGAAGATTGCATATCCTATAACACTTGTCAGTTTCGTTTCTATTATTGCAGTAATATGTGGTTGCTGATGACCAAACCACACATCAGAAAATTGAGAAGCGATGACGTTTCGATTCGTCCTGCACCATTAACAAGCAAAATGTGGTTGCTTTTCCATCACTCTTTACTGTAACTGAACCCTTTTCTTTGTAATTCCATCTACATTTGTGTACATGACATTAATACTTCTCATCTCTATTGGGCTGCTTTGGTTTCTCCAAAGGTGGATTCGTTCCATTTCCATGGCCAATTCTGATAGGGGAGGGGGCTTTTGTCACTCCGGTCTGCTGTTGTGGATGGCCATCTCAGAAAGGCTGGTTTGAACCATTATTCTGTTGTATTGGGCATTCTGATGTCTGACCTTCCTGTTCTTGTGCACTGCTTTCATTGCTTTCTCCTTGGCTTGTGCTGCTTTCTGGTCTTGAGGCATTTTCTCATTTCGCATCGCTTATTTTCTTTGCTTCCTCTCGACCAAAGGAGCTTTGGTAATGTACACCATATGGTAAGTCTTTCTGTCCCTCACTTTTGACTTTCTGGCCAGTATATACTTCTCTGCTGGTACATTTCTCTGAAAGATTACTTTCGATGGTCGATTCCTCACAATTTGGAACTTACCAAGCCTACCAAGCTTAATTTTCTTGTTTGCCTTTCGAGCCTGTATTACCGTGAGGATACTTGTAAGCTCTTTCTGGTCAGCTTCTCTTCTCCTTTGCCATGTGTCCCCCTCTGGCTCTGACAGGTTGTTGATTGTCACTAACTTCTTCCTCTTCAGCTTTTGTCTCACACTTTTCACAACCTGTTGCTTTTTTACTGCACCCATTACTGTTTCTTTAATGATCTGTTTACCATCTGACCACTTAGCTACTTCGACAAATGCTTTGTCAGATCTTGTTCCCCATTATTCTGTTACATTCTCTATGTTTTTTATTCTATGTTCAGTTGTCCTTCTCACCTCCTCTGCTGCCTTTTACTCCTCCGCCATTTACTTTATTCTAGCCTGAAGCCCATGTGCATTTTCCTCTCTTTTATTGTTTATTTCCCTCAAATCCTCTAAATCCTTCAAGGTAGCTACTCTGAGTTCCTCATTCTTGTCAAGGTTTTCATTTAGGTCCACAGTGACCTGCTCCAGTCCCTCTATCTTCTCTCTCTCTCTCTTTGTCGAATTTCCTGTAACTTCCCTCCTACCGAAGATACCTTTGCTTGTTGCTCTACTATCACCTTCTCACTTTACTTTCTCTCCTCCTCATCTCTTGTTAGCGACTCTATAAACTCCTCCAACTCTCCTATGGTATTGGCATTTCTTAACTGTTTCTCTTTTACTTGGGCTTCTAATAATGTTATCATATTCCATGTACCGTGTTTATTTCTTTTGGACGTTAATTTTCCTTTTTGCTCATTGCTTCTTGCCCCTAATCCTCTCCCTCCTACTGCTCTATAGAAATAGCCTAAGCTACTCTATCCTTTTGAGAGGTGTTATATTGTCTCAATAAACGAACTTGAACTTGCTCTATCAGTCATTGTTTTGTTCTCTCAGCTGTTCACTATGTTATACTATGATATAACATCTAATACTGAGGTACAGTTGGCAACACCTCGTAGGCCCAACTGTCCACCTCAGTCATTGAGAGACAGGAGGGAGGCGGCTCCTGGCTCCTCCCCGTCACCTCTCACTCCAAGTTTCTTGTTCTGGGTTGGTGGTGATTATTTTATTATCCAATGTTTTCCTCTCTTGACACTGAACTTTTATTCTCCATCCTTGGTTTATCTAGTTTATTTGTTTCAGTAAATGTGTGTGATGTTGTAAATCACAGTGAGGCAGTTGTGGTGGAGTGGGGGGGGGGAGGGGGGTGATACGAGGACCGGTCGCGGTGTAGATCTGGCAAGGGTGGAGAGAGAGGGGGGGGGGGGGGTGGAGGGGGAGGGTGGTTGTTCAGGGTCTATGTAACACTCGGGTCTATAACAGTCCCTGGCGACCCCACAATTTAACTGATAGTTTCCTCTAACTATAAGCTCTAAGTGAGAACCAAAGCAGTAGTATAGGGACAGAGAGAAAAGAGAGGAGGTTATCTTGAGATGATTTGATGAAATCAATCATCAAATCATCTCAAGATAACCTCTCATTTTTCTTTGTCCCCTACAACTTTCGCAGTCACTTATAGCTTATATCGTTGTACAATCCTTGTACTACACTATAGCCTTTATAGTGTTATATTTGGCTCAGGTCACATTAAACACAGTGGGACGCTCACCACTATATAACAACCCCAGCTGTGACCTCGCATGTAAACACGCATCAAGCCACCATAACGTTTTATAACAGCTCTCTACAACTCCGAAAACATATGATTATCCGTATTTATTTCCCGACGAATATCACTTCACTATTATTGTGTGAATCTTTTTAACACATTGAGTTCCCCGGTTCCTTCCGAGGCTCCTCGGTCCCTCCCGAGGCTCCTCGGTCCCTCCCGAGGCTCCTCGGTCCCTCCCGAGGCTCCGAGGCCCCTCCCGAGGCTCCTCGGTCCCTCCCGAGGCTCCGAGGCCCCTGCCGAGGCTCCTCGGTCCCTCCCGAGGCTCCTCGGTCCCTCCCGGGGCTCCTCGGTCTCTCCTGAGGCCCCTCAGTCCCTCCCGGGGCTCCTCGGTCCCCTCCAGAGGCTCCTCAGTCCCTCCCGGATTTCCACGGTCCCTCCCGAGGCTCCACTGTTCCTCCCGAGGCTCCACGGTCCCTCCCGGGGCTCCTCGGTCCCTCCCGGGGCTCCTCGGTCCCTCCGGGGGCTCCTCGGTCCCTCCCGGGGCTCCTTGGTTCCTCCCGGGGCTCCTCGGTCCCTCCCGAGGCTCGTCGGTCCCTCCCGGGGCTCCTCGGTCCCTCCCGGGGCTCCTCGGTCCCTCCCGGGGCTCCTTGGTTCCTCCCGGGGCTCCTCGATCCCTCCTGAGGCTCGTCGGTCCCTCCAGGGGCTCCTCGGTACCTCCCGGGGCTCCTCGGTCCCTCCGGGGGCTCCTCGGTCCCTCCCAGGGCTCCTTGGTTCCTCCCGGGGCTCCTCGGTCCTCCGGAGGCTCGTCGGTCCCTCCCGGAGCTCCACGGTCCCTCCCCGGGCTCCTCGGTCTCTCCCGGGGATCCTTGGTCCTTCCCGGAGCTCCACGGTCGCTCCCGGGGATCGTCGGTCCCTCTCGGGGCTCCACGGTCCCTCCCGGGGCTCATTGGTCCCTCCCGGGGATCGTCGGTCCCTCTCGGGGCTCCACGGTCCCTCCCGGGGCTCATTGGTCCCTCCCGGGGCTCGTCGGTCCCTCCCGGGGCTCATCGGTCCCTCCCGGGGATCGTCGCTCCCTCCCGGGGCTCCACGGTCCCTCCCGGGGCTCATCGGTCCCTCCCGGGGATCGTCGGTCCCTCCCGGGGCTCCACCGTCCCTCCCGGGGATCGTCGGTCCCTCCCGAGGCTCCTCGGTCCCTCCCGAGGCTTCTCGGTCCCTCCCGGGGCTCCTCGGTCCCTCCGGAGGCTCGTCGGTCCCTCCCGGGGCTCCACGGTCCCTCTCCGGGCTCCTCGGTCTCTCCCGGGGCTCCTTGGGCCCTCCCGGAGCTCCACGGTCGCTCCCGAGGCTCCACGGTCCCTCCCGGGGATCGTCGGTCCCTCTCGGGCTCCACGGTCCCTCCCGGGGCTCATTGGTCCCTCCAGGGGCTCGTCGGTCCCTCCCGGGGCTCATCGGTCCCTCCCGGGGATCGTCGGTCTCTCCCGGGGCTCCACGCCCCTCCCGGGGCTCATCGGCCCCGCCCGGGAATCGTCGGTCCCTCCCGGGGCTCAACCGTCCCTCCCGGGGATCGTCGGTCCCTCCCAGGGCTCCTCGGTCCCTCCCGAGGCTCGTCGGTCCCTCTCGGGGCTCCACGGTCCCTCCCGGGGCTCCTCGGTCCCTCCCGAGGCTCGTCGGTCCCTCTCGGGGCTCCACGGTCCCTCCCGGGGCTCCTCGGTCCCTCCCGAGGCTCGTCGGTCCCTCTCGGGGCTCCACGGTCCCTCCCGGGGCTCCTCGGTCCCTCCCGGGGCTCCTCGGTCCCTCCCGAGGCTCATCGGTCCCTCCCAGGGCTCCTCGGTCCCTCCCGGGGCTCATGGGTCCCTCCCGGGGCTCATCGGTCCCTCCCGGGGCTCCTCGGTCCCTCCCGAGCCTCATCGGTCCCTCCCGGGGCTCCTCGGTCCCTCCCGAGGATCGTCGGTCCCTCCCGGGGCTCCTCGGTCCCTCCCGGGGCTCCTCGGTCCCTCCCGAGGCTCGTCGGTCCCTCCCGGGGCTCGTCGGTTCCTCCCGAGGCTCGTCGGTCCCTCCCGGGGCACCTCGGTCCCTCCCGGGGCTCCTCGGTCCCTCCGGGGGCTCCTCGGTCCCTCCCGGGGCTCCTTGGTCCCTCCCGGGGCTCCTCGGTCCCTCCCGAGGCTCATCGGTCCCTCCCGGGGCTCCTCGGTCCCTCCTGGGGCTCCTTGGTTCCTCCCGGGGCTCCTCGGTCCCTCCCGGGGCTCCACGGTCCCTCCTGGGGCTCCTTGGTCCATCCCGGGGCTCCACGGTCCCTCCCGGGGCTCCACGGTCCCTCCCGGGGATCGTCGGTCCCTCTCGGGGCTCCACGGTCCCTCCCGGGGCTCATCGGTCCCTCCCGGGGCTCCACGGTCCCTCCCGGGGATCGTCGGTCCCTCTCGGGGCTCCACGGTCCCTCCCGGGGCTCCACGGTCCCTCCCGGGGATCGTCGGTCCCTCTCGGGGCTCCACGGTCCCTCCTGGGGCTCCTCAGTCCCTCCCGGGGCTCCTTGGTCCCTCCCGGGGCTCCACGGTCCCTCCTGGGGCTCCTCAGTCCCTCCCGGGGCTCCTTGGTCCTTCCCGGGGCTCCACGGTCCCTCCCGGGGCTCCACGGTCCCTCCCGGGGCTCATCGGTCCCTCCCGGGGCTCGTCGGTCCCTCCCGGGGCTCATCGGTCCCTCCCGGGGCTCATCGGTCCCTCCCGGGGATCGTCGGTCCCTCCCGGGGCTCCACGGTCCCTCCCGGGGCTCGTTGATCCCTCTCAGGGCTCCCCGATCCCTCCCGGGGCTCGTCTATCCCTCCCGGGGCACGTCGATCCCTCTCGGGGCTCCCCGATCCCTTCCATGGTTCCCCGGACCCTCCCGGAGCTCCACGGTCCCTCCCGGGGCTCCCCGGACCCTCCCGGAGCTCCACGGACCTCCGTAACTCGACGACGAAAATCACAGCTATATGGATTGTGGCTTAGGTCCGAACGTGAGTGTGCTGAGTGTGACCTGGGAACGACCGTGAGGGTGCGGTGTGTGTGTTTGTCGTCAGGTGCGTTTACTGTTGGCTTTAGGCGCGTCCTTGGTGAGAGTGAAATCTTTTGCTTGTTGACCAAATCACACATCAGGAAAATGGAGAAACGACAACGTTTCGCTGCGCTCAGGACCGTCAGCAAGTGGTGAGATGCTCTCTTGTTTGTCTGTTGTTTATCCCTGTAGACTGTGTATAGTTTATATTGTCCCTGTAGACTGTGTGTAGTTTATATTGTCCCTGTAGACTGTGTGTAGTTTATATTGTCCCTGTAGACTGTGTGTAGTTTATATTGTCCCTGTAGACTGTGTATAGTTTATATTGTCCCTGTAGACTGTGTGTAGTTTATATTGTCCCTGTAGACTGTGTGTAGTTTATATTGTCCCTGTAGACTGTGTGTAGTTTATATTGTCCCTGTAGACTGTGTGTAGTTTATATTGTCCCTGTAGACTGTGTATAGTTTATATTGTCCCTGTAGACTGTGTGTAGTTTATATTGTCCCTGTAGACTGTGTATAGTTTATATTGTCCCTGTAGACTGTGTGTAGTTTATATTGTCCCTGTAGACTGTGTGTAGTTTATATTGTCCCTGTAGACTGTGTATAGTTTATATTGTCCCTGTAGACTGTGTGTAGTTTATATTGTCCCTGTAGACTGTGTGTAGTTTATATTATCCCTGTAGACTGTGTATAGTTTATATTGTCCCTGTAGACTGTGTGTAGTCTCCAAAGGATACCTGCTCAACCAGGCTGTGACTCATACGTCAGGCTGCGAGCAGCCGCGTCCAACAGCCTGGTTGATCAGTCCGGCAACCAGGAGGCCTGGTCGACGACCGGGCCGCGGGGACGCTAAGCCCCGGAAGCACCTCAAGGTAACCTCAAGGTAGACTGTGTGTAGCTAATATTATCCGTGTAGACTTTGTATTTTATATTGACAGATGTGACTGTATTACCAAGAAGACGCAAGCTTGAAAATAGTAGTAGTAGTAGGCATCCATCAGTCTCAGGAGACTACGGAGTTGCGCTCTGGTTGTCGGTCTGGAGTGGCCCCACCAATGCGCAAAGCCAGGGTAGGTTGATTCGGGGGAGAAGCTGTTACCCAGGCAGCAGGTCCCCCCTCTCCACGGCGCTGAAAGTCTCCAGTGGAAAGGCAGACGCCAATACGATTGGTTCCAGCGCCGTCGCAGGAACTGTGAGTTCCGGGGTTGACCTCGAAGGTGGTGAAGAAGGGCACAGGGACCTCCAACCCCGGAGACCGCCGTGGTCGGGGCCGGTGAAGAACCACCCCATCAAGGGTATGAACGACCCCAGCCTCCTGAAGCAGAGCCCCATGGGCCGCACGACCCTCGGGAGGTGGACGTCCCGGTCCGACAAGGCAAGGATCGTCACAGCCCCTTTTCACCCGAGGCCGGCCTCGTTCAAGACCAAGTAGAAGGAAGAGTGATAAGTATTAAATACAACAATTATTATTATAATAATAATTGATAATATTTAATAATTATCACTCCAATTAAGTGATAATTGATTAAATAATTATCATTATTTAATCAATTATCACTTAATTAATTATTACAATAGTATTATTGTAATAATCATCATTACATTGAGCCGTCTGCTGTCAGTTCTTGTCCCAGAATATTCGTTAAATCGTCACAAATTAAGGGCTGGGAACTTTCTCTCACAAAACTCTCTAATTAGACCAACACTTTAACTCCAAAATATCACGAAAGACGAACAGAAGTCCAATTTTAGGAGAGAAAGATCTCCAGTCTCTACCGTTAAGAGATGGGGGGCAGGAACCTGGAGACTCTCTCTGCCCCTCGCTTTCTCTCTCTCTCTGTCCCCCTTTCATTATAACTTTATGTTCCTCATATTTCTTACCCACTAAAGTGGAACAAGGAAGAAAGACCAACACGTTAAGCATGACAAAAGAAAAAGCATGGCAAAGAAACTTTTTCAGGTTAAGTAGGCAACGGATGAAAAGAAATAGACTTATGAAGAAAGTGTTCATGAACAATTCCCCAAAAGAGGTAAAGGATGAGTTAGCAAGTTTCAATGTGTACGGAAATACAGGGAAGCCTTCTTCACATGGGCATGATTAGTAAAGGCAAACCCACAGCAGCATATGCAGGGAATGAGAAGTCTTGCATTCATCCCAATGCTCAACAATTTCTTCCCTCTGCCTAACACCTCTCCAGCACCTCACTTTGCAATAACCTCACAATAATAGCCCCACACACATATTGTTCTCCTGGAATGTCAAGCACCAACGACCTTAGAAGAGCTTTAAGAGCCCCTGAATCTTGCAATAACCACCCTGAAGCCATCAACACTGCCACACTTCTGGTCAAAAAAGGTGTCCAGCAGTTTGACATCCTCATAAATACTGTCAAGCACCATCCTACCCCGCGATAGCAATTATCGTTAGTAATTTAAATTTACGATTTAAATGCGACCTCAGCACACAGTATACATTCACTCCAAAAACCTACCACTTACAGACTATTCATGCCCGTGCCACCTCTTGGGTGGCTTAATCTTCATCAATCCACACTCACACACAGACTTCCAACACCAGTGTCATGATGTGAAAAATGAGTGTAAGTGAGAATAGGGAAAAAAAAGTGAGTGTGCGATAAAAGAAATACAAGGAAAATACAAGGAAATTGTGAAAAATGAGAGTAAGTGAGAATAGGGAGAAAAAAGTGAGTTTGCGATAAAAGAAATACAAGGAAAACCAAGATGTAATTGCACTCACAGAGTCAGAACTGTCGTGTCATAATCATATAGTGACCAAAGAGAGGGAAGGAAGAAAGAGAGCAACAGACCCAGACATTAGTATAAAAGAAATATGGCAGCTAATAATAAAACAGAAATGGCACCTACTACCACCTGTAGGAACGGAGCTCAGCTAGTAAACATAGGAGATAACACTCGTGGCAAGATAGACTAAGAAAATATTAAGCTTCATTGAGGCACAGGTACATTGAAGTACTATAGGAAGTAGCAACGAGAAACCTTTTAAGCCAACATGTCAGACGACACAAAGTTGATTGACAGTTTTGAGGTGGGACCAAAGAGCCAGAGCTCAACCGCTGCAAGCACAACTAGGTAAGTACAGCTAGGTAAGTACAAAAATGAATTGCAATTCTGTTCCAGCGTGACTGTGCCTGATATTCACTCTGAACGAGACGAACTTGAGAGAAGTTAAATTGAAAACCCAATAGGAATGAGTGAACACTGTGTACTGACATTTGTGTAACTGGTGGAAGTAGGAGTAACCAGTCAAGGAAAGTACCAGAAGGTAAAATGAGTACCTTGTGCAGCTTCCGGAGATCAACGCGGCTGCTCGCAGCCTGATGTATGAATCACAGTCTGGTTGATCAGGTATCCTAGGGAGGTGTTTATCGAGGTCTCTCTTGGATACTGTGACAGGTCGGCCAGTTATTCTCCTTACGTGTAGCGGGAGTATTGAAAAGTCTTGGGGGCCTTAACGTTGATAAAGTTTTCTGTCAGCGCACCTATTGCATCTCTGCTTTTCATCGAGGGTATTTTGCACATCCTGCCATGTCTACTAGTTTCATGTGATCTTATTTATGTGTTCAGATTTGGAACCAGTCCCTCTAATATCTTCCACGTGTAGATTATTATGTATCTATCTTGCTTGCGCTCTAGAGAATACAGATTTAGAACTTTTAATGGGTCCCAATAATTAAGAGTGTACTTATAGAGTGTACTCTAATGGTAAAGGATCTCTGCACGCTCTCTAGGTTAGCAATTTCTCCGGCTCTGAATGGGGCTGTTAGAGTGCAACAATATTCCAACCTAGAGAGCACTAGTGTCATGAAATTGTCATCATTGATATGGCATCCCTTGTTTGGAAGGTCCTTGTTATCCAACCAATCATTTTCCTTGGAGTCGTGACAGCTATTTCATGGTATTCTGTAATGGTAAGGTCTTCTGACATGATTACTCCTAGATCCTTTACATTGCCTTTTCGTTCTATAGTATGATTTGATTCCGTTTTATATATGCTTTCAGTTTTTAATTTTTAAATTTTTCCATAGAACAGGAGCTGGAACTTATTTTCATTAAACATTATATCATTATCTGGGGCCCTTTGAAAGACCTGATTTACATCTGACTGGAGGTTTGCCTTGTCCTTTATATTGTCTACTCGCATGAAAATTCTAGTGTCATCTGCAAATGATGACACAGTGCTGTAATTTATATCCTTGTTTATGTCTGATATTAGGATGAGAAAAAGCTCCGGAGCAAGCACAGTACCTTGAGGGACTGAGCTTTTCAGAGTACATGATCCGGATTTTACTGTGTTGAATATTACACTCTGCGTTCTGTTTGTTAGGAAGTTGATGATAGATCTCCCTACTTTGCCAGTAATTCCTTTTGCACGCATTTTGTGCGCAATAACACCGTGGTCACATTTGTCGAAAGCTTTTGCAAAGTCGGTGTATATTACATCTGCGTTTTGCTTGTCTTCCTTGGCTCCTAAGGCCATGTCATAATGTTCTAGCAACTGTGATAGGCAGGAGCACCCTTTTCTGAACCCATGTTGTCCAGGGTTATGTACATGTTGTGATTTCATGTGATTTATAGTCTTACTACTTAGCAATCTCTCAAAATGTTTTATGATGTGTGAGGTTAGAGCTATTGGTCTATAATTTTTGCATCTGCTTTACTACCTCCATTGTGAAGCGGCGCGATCTCCGCTGATTTTAGTATGTCAAAGAGGACGCCAGTATCTAAGCTCCATCTCCAAAAATGTTTAGGGCTTGTGATAGTGGTGTTTTGTACTTCTTGATGAAGTCCACGAGTTTGGGCCTGGTGCAGAGTGCATGGTCATGCTGTCTGTAGCTACTTAAAAATCCAGTGGGGTTAGGGTGACATCTGATATGTGATTTGATGTTGGTCACATTCGTGAAGAATTCATTTGGATCATCGATCATCAGTGTGGTCACGGGTTCACTGAAAACAGAATCGTACTGAAGCCTCAGTATTTCATTCATTTTTTTGTTGTCCTCTGTGAATGTTCCATCACCCTGCACAAAGGCTCCAATGCTGGATGCAGTTTCTGTTCTTGTTTTTGCAAACGAGAAAAAGAATTTCGGGTTCCTCTCTATTTCACTTATGGCATTTTGCTTCCTATGCCTCTCTTTGATTTTAAATGATTCTCTCAGCTTCAGCTCGATCATTTCAATTTCGATCGACCGAAGGCTGGTCGATCATTTCGACCAGCCTTCCTGGTCGTTGTTGGGATAGAGTGGAGAGATTGAGGTGTTCTGCTATTTGTTTTCTTCGCCTATAGAGGGAGCGCCGTTCTCAATCCAGTTTGCATCTTTATCTCTTTTGTCTTAATGGAATATGTCGTCAACAAGTTTCTTAGTGGTATATGTCGTCTACATGTTTCTTAGTGGTATATGTCGTCCACACGTTTCTTAGTGGTATATGTCGTCTACATGTTTCTTAGTGGTATATACCGTCTACACGTTTCTTAGTGGTATATGTCGTCTACATGTTTCTTAGTGGTATATGTCGTCTACATGTTTCTTAGTGGTATATGTCGTCTACATGTTTCTTAGTGGTATATGTCGTCCACACGTTTCTTAGTGGTATATGTCGTCTACATGTTTCTTAGTGGTATATACCGTCTACACGTTTCTTAGTGGTATATGTCGTCTACATGTTTCTTAGTGGTATATGTCGTCTACATGTTTCTTAGTGGTATATGTCGTCTACATGTTTCTTAGTGGTATATGTCGTCTACATGTTTCTTAGTGGTATATACCGTCTACACGTTTCTTAGTGGTATATACCGTCTACATATTTCTTAGTGGTATATGTCGTCTACATGTTTCTTAGTGGTATATACCGTCTACACGTTTCTTAGTGGTATATACCGTCTACACGTTTCTTAGTGGTATATACCGTCTACATGTTTCTTAGTGGTATATGTCGTCTACATGTTTCTTAGTGGTATATGCCGTCTACACGTTTCTTAGTGGTATATGTCGTCTACATGTTTCTTAGTGGTATATGTCGTCTACATGTTTCTTAGTGGTATATGTCGTCTACATGTTTCTTAGTGGTATATGTCGTCTACATGTTTCTTAGTGGTATATACCGTCTACATATTTCTTAGTGGTATATGTCGTCTACATGTTTCTTAGTGGTATATACCGTCTACATATTTCTTAGTGGTATATGTCGTCTACATGTTTCTTAGTGGTATATACCGTCTACATGTTTCTTAGTGGTATATACCGTCTACATGTTTCTTAGTGGTATATGTCGTCTACACGTTTCTTAGTGGTATATGTCGTCTACATGTTTCTTAGTGGTATATACCGTCTACACGTTTCTTAGTGGTATATGTCGTCTACATGTTTCTTAGTGGTATATACCGTCTACATGTTTCTTAGTGGTATATACCGTCTACATGTTTCTTAGTGGTATATACCGTCTACATATTTCTTAGTGGTATATACCGTCTACACGTTTCTTAGTGGTATATACCGTCTACATGTTTCTTAGTGGTATATACCGTCTACACGTTTCTTAGTGGTATATACCGTCTACATGTTTCTTAGTGGTATATACCGTCTACACGTTTCTTAGTGGTATATGTCGTCTACATGTTTCTTAGTGGTATATACCGTCTACATGTTTCTTAGTGGTATATACCGTCTACATGTTTCTTAGTGGTATATACCGTCTGCACGTTTCTTAGTGGTATATACCGTCTACATGTTTCTTAGTGGTATATACCGTCTACATGTTTCTTAGTGGTATATACCGTCTACATGTTTCTTAGTGGTATATACCGTCTACATGTTTCTTAGTGGTATATGTCGTCTACATGTTTCTTAGTGGTATATACCGTCTACATGTTTCTTAGTGGTATATACCGTCTGCACGTTTCTTAGTGGTATATACCGTCTACACGTTTGTTAGTGGTATATACCGTCTACACGTTTCTTAGTGGTATATGTCGTCTACATGTTTCTTAGTGGTATATACCGTCTACACGTTTCTTAGTGGTATATACCGTCTGCACGTTTCTTAGTGGTATATACCGTCTACATGTCTTTAGTGCTAAAGTGACTATTTTCTTGAAGCACTGGTTAAAGTCTGCATTATGTAGTTGTTCTTCCCAGGATAGTTCTGCGAAGTCTTGGTTTATTTATTCCCAGTTAATCAGTTTATTATTAAAATTGAATTTGCTGAATTCTCCTCCTCTGGGATTTGAGATTTGCTGCGCAGGTCTATTGCTCATGCTCGTCTGAACTTCGACCAGGTTGTGATTTGAGTAACAAGCAGTTGTAATCATTATGTCCCTAATCAGCTCATCGTTGTTTGTAAAAATAAATTCTAGAATGTTTTGTTTCCTAGTTGGCTCTACTATTTGCTGGTTTAAAACAAATCTGTCACACATCTGCAAGAGGTCATTTGTGTGTGTGACTGTTCACTCAGACTGCTCCCTGGGATTCTCTCCGCTGTAATAGTATTTGACACATTTTTCCATTTTAGATGCCGTAAGCTGAAATCACCAAGCATGAGTAAGTTAGGGGCAGTGTGTGTAAGGTTTTCTAAGAAGTATTCTGTTTTCATAAGTTGGTCTTTAAACTGCTAAGAATTTGCATCAGATGATTTAGATACAAGGACAATCACCACATTTAGAATTTCTATTTTGATTATCAGCACTTCCACCATATCGTATGTGGTGTTTAGCATCTCATCGCAGATGAGTGTGTCTTTGGTGAAAAGGCTGACCACATCCTGTAGCCTGTTTCCTGTCACATATGAAAAGACTGTACTCTGGTATCTATATTTCACTGTCATAATAGTCCTTAGTGTGAGTTTCAGTTAAAGCTGCGAACATGGCATTTGCCTCACTTAAGAGGCCAGTAATAATACCAAAGGAAAGAGGTCTTTCTTTCTCTTAGGAAAAAAATAGATTGAACGAGAGAAAAGACGGCACGAGACATGATGAACTCTGTGACCCACAAGTGTCAGGAGACTTTAGACAAGTTTTACTAATCAAAAAACGAAATAAAGGCAATACGTACAAAACCTCGGAGAAACAAGAGGAAGACGAGAACATCAGAGCGCAGGGAATGGTACTCGAGGGCCAGGAATGAGTACCTCAAAGTAAGAAGAGATGTGGAGACATTCGGAAAATGAATTTGCAAAAAAAAGTAAAGAAACAACTCACACTACATCAGAACCACATCAGGTAGAAAACAAGAGTAAAAGAACAACTGAATTAATTGAGAACTAGGGAAGATATTCTCACAGAGAATGACCGAATTGTGAGGAATACAGCAAGAGTTTCCAAGTCTTCACAACAGAGCAAGGCATAGTGTCTGCACTGAGGGAAACGATTTTCAACCAAGTGGTGCTGGATGAATTTGAGATTACGAAAGTTGAGGTAAGTAGGCATTTTCAGGAACTCGACAGGTAAAAACTTGTTGAACCAAACACATGCTCGCAATGAATACTGAAAGAGGGAGCAGAATCCTTATGCTTGACACTTTCTATGGTCACAGAAAAATAGGAGACCTACTAGAAAGTTAGAAGAGAGAGAATGTAATGACAACATACAGGAAGAGAGACTGAAAGAAGGCACTGAACTATGAGCCAGTGTCCTTAGCTTACAAAGCGTTCAAGATATTCACGTCTGGAGAGTTGCACATCTGCAGAGAATGTACTTTCTTAAGCACGACTAGAATCCTGCAGACAAAAGGATGAAATGTAAACCACAGAAGAATCGAGATTCTACGTTTTTTTTTAATTGTCAGAAAGTCTTTGACTCATTACCACGTAAGAGACAAGGTATAATATAGTGAAGCAGAGTCTAGGAATATGCAAGGTGCTCCAGGACTTAAAGTAATTGGCAAAGAGGCACCAAGTCAGGAAGACTATGTAATTTTTTTTTTTTGGTCTCAGAAGTACCTAAGACATGCAAGACAGAGTTAACGTGAGAATTGGAATATCACAAGCGGGTTCAACAAGGCTCAGTACATGGGATCTACCAAAGTTTAGCTCAAGTGTAAAGTAGTGCAAATAGGTGAGGGGACCAGGAGGGCGGACACCAGGTACCATCTGGGAGATGAAATCCTTCAAAAAACGGGTAGAGAGAAAGATCTGGGGGTTGATATCGCACTGAACCTGTCCCCAGAAGTCTCCATCAAAATTTTTAGAGAAATTGACAGGTTAGATAAACATATACAATTTATCGTGATAGAACATGAACAAGGGGGGACACAGGTGGAAGCTTTGTACTCAAATGAGCCACTGGGACGTTAGAAAGAACTTTTTCAGTGTCAGAGTAGTTAACAAATGAATGTATTTGGCAGTGATGTGGTGACTCCATACACAGTTTCAAATGCTGATATGATAGAGTCCAGTAGGCTCAGTAACTTGTGCTCCAGTTGATTGATGGTTGAGATGCGGGACCAAAGAGCCGAAGCTCAACCCAAGCAAGCTCATCTGGGTGAGTACAAACACACGACACACGACACACACACACACACACACACATACACACATACAGGTAGGCTGTTCCCCCTTCATTGTGTACTGTCCCTTTGGTCTCCTATCTTCTAGTCCCATTTCCATAACTTTACATTTGCTCGTGTTGAATTCTAGTAGCCATTTCTCTGACCATCTCTGCAATATGTTCAGGTCCTCTTGGAGGATCCTGCAATCCTCATCTGTCACACACACACACGTGTGTGTGTGTGTGTGTGTGTGTACTTACCTAATTGTACTTACCACAATTAGGTAAGTACAATTAGGTAAGTACACACACACACACACACACACACGTGTGTGTGTGTGACAGATGAGGATTGCAGGATCCTCCAAGAGGACCTGAACATATTGCAGAGATGGTCAGAGAAATGGCTACTAGAATTCAACACGAGCAAATGTAAAGTTATGGAAATGGGACTAGAAGATAGGAGACCAAAGGGACAGTACACAATGAAGGGGGAACAGCCTACCTGTAACGACGCGTGAAAGAGACCTGGGGGTGGACGTAACACCTAATCTATCTCCTGAGGCACATATTAATAGGATAACGACAGCAGCGTACTCTACACTGGCAAAAGTTAGAACATCATTCAGAAACCTAAGTAAGGAGGAATTTAGGGCGCTTTACACTGCCTACGTGAGGCCAGTCTTAGAGTATGCCGCCGCATCATGGAGTCCCCATCTGAAGAAGCATATAATGAAACTGGAAAAGGTTCAGAGGTTTGCAACGAGACTCGTCCCAGAGCTACGAGGGATGGGGTATGAGGAGCGCCTGAGGGAACTGTGCCTTACGACACTAGAAAGAAGAAGGGAGAGGGGGGACATGATAGGAACGTATAAGATACTCAGAGGGATTGACAGAGTGGACATAGACGAAATGTTCACACGGAATAGTAACAGAACGAGAGGACATGGATGGAAGCTTGAAACTCAGATGAGTCACAGAGATGTTAGGAAGTTTTCTTTTAGCGTGAGAGTAGTGGGAAAATGGAATGCACTTCAGGAACAGGTTGTGGAAGCAAATATTATTCATAATTTTAAAACCAGGTATGATAGGGAAATGGGACAGGAGTCATTGCTGTAAACAACCGATGCTCGAAAGGCGGGATCCAAGAGTCAATGCTCGATCCTGCAGACACAACTAGGTGAGTACAACTAGGTGAGTACACACACACACACACACACACACACACACACACACACACAAACACACATCTAGGGGTCTGGTAGCTGAGCGGACAGCACGCAGAACTCGTAATTCTGTGGCCTGGGTTTGATTCCCGGACTAGGCAGAAACAAATGAGCAAAGTTTCTTTCACAATGATGCACCTGTTACCTAGCAGTAAATAGATACCTAGAAGTTAGATAGCTATTACGGGCTGCTTCCTGGGAGTGTGTGTATGAGAAGAATAAAAAACAAAAAAAAAAGTTGATTGACAGTTGAACTCTTGAACTTCGGTTTCAACCCTTTTAACCCTGTCGTAGTTCAGTTGATTGAGGCAGTGTCTGGGATGCTCCCGGACGCAGGTTCGAATCCTCGTCACGGCCCTTGTGGATTTGTTCACCTAGTTGTGCTTGCGGGGGTTGAGCTCTGCTCTGTCGATCCGCCTCTCAATGCCCCCTTACTGGATCCCGTAGCCTCTCCGAGGCACAAACCAGGATTTTACAAAACCCCCCCCCCCTGCACCCGAGCTATGTCACTAGGCCGTTCTCCCCTGGATTTGTTCATATGATGCATCACGATAGTGTGATCTCTGTGTGAAATGACGTAAGGTGTGGGTGTGTGTGGAGGGGGGAAGGGCGGGGGGAAATAGTAGTTAGTAACAGTTGAATGATTGAGAGTTGAGAGGCGGGCTGAAAGAGCAGAGCTCAACCCCCGTAAGCACAACTAGGTGAGTACACTGTCCACCTCGTCCCCATCGTTACCTTTCCAGAGTCTTCCATTCGTTTAGCTAAGTAAATATAAATCTTTTGACGCTAGTTACACAATTATTAATGTTATATATACATGTACACATACTCATACATACATGTACATATATATGCATATACTTTTACATATATACATACACATGCATATACAATCACCTAAACAAATACACACATCAATAATCTTTTATATCACAAGTGATTCAACAAGAGACTCATAACAGTCACTATACAAGGCACTTTACATCTATGGTGAGTCACACAGTAACTAGTCTTGCTGCACACCCACCCAACTGGGCGGCAGCTTTACAGTCATGTGCATGCATTACTTACAGTAAGCAAATTTTCGATGCTTCGCTAAGATTCCTGGCAGTACATCATTATGAATGAAGTACTTACACATTTCTTGGACACTATTGATGATGTTATCTCTGAATTCCGCGATTTTTCCACATTCCAGTATATAATGACGCAAAGTATGCGAATAGTTCTGCTGACAGAGATTACATTTAGTCAAGTCTACATCAGCAGATGTTACAAACTGCCAGAGGTACCTGTAGACGAGCCTAAGCCTAGCAGTGGTAACATCTAGAAGTCTACTAACCTTATTGGATGATCCAAATGTGGGAACCGACCTGTGAGATTTATATTTATTTAATTTATATTTACGTTAATTTATATACTTCGATAGCAATTTGTATAATGATAAGTGGACTGTATTTCTGCAATAATCTCTTAATCTCACAAATCGATCCTCTACACATTAGGGGGGGTTTATATTAATTTATATATATGCAGCCAATCAAACTACAGTAATAGACTACATACATTGAAGAGGTTCCTTATTTTATAGTACAGCAGGTTAGTCCACCAGGTATAACTAGGGTGTAGACACCAAATTGTCCTCTTTGAGGTAGCTTCCATCACCCAGTAACTGGTGCACAAAGTCTTGCTTCCTCGTCTTGACCTGTTAAAAGGGCGCTAGCTGTAAAGCCAGAATCCTATATATGACAAGTATTTCAGAGAAAACACTGTACATGGAACAATGAAGACCTGGCTTAATTACCTTTAGTTTGAGGCTGCCTTGTGCTCTAACCGGGACAACCTACCCAATGACATTAATGGCCACTAATGATAGATATACGGGTTTCGGAAAGAACACTTAACTTGATTTGTTGACGGCGTGTTGATAATGGTACACCTTTGGTTTCCATAACACTTCGTCCAAGTAAAATTAACAGGAGCCATATTTGCTCCCGTGTGCCTCTGGTCTAGTATAAACAATGGCAATGTCTAACACTCCATACTATTGACGCTACTGGCCGACATTGTCCAGGTATGATAGGAGCCAAATTTGCTCCACGCGTCTCGGAGGTGACAATAACAATGGCTGCCCCTTCTTCCTCACTGACGCCTGGCCTACATTGTCCAGATGTCAATAAGTGATAGAAGGGTCACATTTACTCTACTTTAATATTGATAATTAAGTTAATTTATATGAGATGGTTTTAGAATGGTAAAGTCCAAAGACTAATGTATTTAAGAATAATTCCCACCATAATAGGTGGTGAATTATAATAGTATGTGGTGATGATATCCCGTTTTCTATAGACGGTAATTCCACTACAAGTTACGTTTTCTATGGGTTAACTTGTTGGTAATACAGCAGCAATTATTATCTGTCTGTATGATATACTAAATGGTGTCGGATTTTCCGACATAATTCCCCAGGGGGCTGCTCACGGGTCGAAGTCCTCTTTAGAACAGACGAACACCGATACACCTCCTTCGAATTATTAGATTAATTTGATGTTAGTAGTTAGTAATCACACATTTGTGTGTCTGTTCGTACAGGATGGATGTCCCGTACTAGAGTTGCAGGGGTTAGAAGTCTAATGCGATTTCATTTCCCTGTCAACTCTTGAAAGGCTAATATTCAAGCCTAATTACATATTATTTAATCCAGGAGACTGAATGTGATCAAGTACTACAGTCAAGTATGATTCAGGGACTGCAGTGAGATCAGTGACATTAGATATAACTTGAAGTTTGTTCAGGTAACTGGTCACTGATATATAAACACTGAGGCCCATAGAATACATCTTGATTAAATAATAAATGTATCAAATCAGTCATCAGATTTATTGGGGTTTAATTTAGTTAATTGATTCAGAAGATTGAATAGCTCATCATTAAAGTAAAGTATGGTTCTTAGACTGCAGTGGGTTCAGTGACATTGGTCGCAGTGACTTGTAGCTGTTTAAGCTACTGTTCACTGATTTGCCACTGAGGCCTCATGAACTCATCTTCAGCTTTAAATGATGATACTAACATCAACCTCTGTTGGTATAGTCAGCTGTAATCTCCTTAGTATAATGCTACTGGAGAAATATAATCAGCTGACAAATTTAGATTTCTACTGGTATTGTTTATCTGCAGGCATAGGTCTCCTCAGGCTTGATACTGGGCCTGAGAGTAATTTACCTCCTGCAGAGTTTAACATGGTTATGCCCTGATATTTAGTAGGGCTACCGATGAATTGATGGTAGTAATCTATCCCCACAAGGAGAGCTATTTGGCATTTGATTTGCTCAAATTTACCTGCAGCTGCTTGATAATAGCTTTCCAGGTCAGCATAATCAACTTGAGATTGTTGTGACAAATCTTCACATTTCTTGATCTGTCTTGTTAAGTGGCCTTTAAGACCTGCAAGGGTTCTTTTCATTCTCCCTGCATTATCCATACTGGCTCGTTGGTGAAACCTTGTGGGACTTGTACTTGGGCTGCTCATAATACTGAACAAACACTAATGGTAGCCTAGGGTAAATTCTGCACTCACTAGGCAATAATCCTACCTCTACTAGAGGTTAGCACTTAAAATTAATACACATTATATCTATATACAATCATACACACTAATGATTTGAGTGATAAACCAGTGTCACTGGAAGTACCTTTAGGTTAGCTCTTCTATATCACCCTAGGATGGTAGAGACACTAATTAATCACTCAAAGGTGTAATGATCATAAGTAAATTATTATATATATAACTCAATTCGAGTTGATAAAAATTACACCCAAAATAGGGTCTGGACCATTCATTAATGGGGATAGGTTGTTGAATATAGTACAACTGACTATGGTAATAATGGGACTAGGATGAACGATAATAGTTCAACTAGTCAAGGGTAAATATCCTACCCTGTTGTGGGTTGGCAATTAGTAAATATTATACTGTGAACACTAGTGCAATATATATTAAATAATTCTGTATTTTGGAGAAATAATATATACAATTATTGATAATAGCCTCTTAATTAGCCTCTATGAAACTTCTAATATTATCAAGAAGTATTAAATATTATTAGTGACCTCGCGAAATAAAGTCCACAAAATTCGTGGATAATCTCTCGCGAAATTTAGCACCACGAAATCCGTGAACAATATCGCGAAGACCACAGCCATTAATTTGGCTGGCTTCAATATTAGCGCTGTCATTTCACAGAATAACACGCCACCAAATCTGTGGGTGTGCATGAAACCGCTGATGAGGCTGAACTCAGTTGAGGGGGGCTCGTGAGCTCCCACGAGGCAACGCCGTTGTCTTTGACTGGCTGGCCTTGTTTAAATCACACTGCACTAGTTTATTTAATGAATCCACTGGTTAACTGGTTCATCCGGTACTAAGATGACCAAATGTGGGTTCAAAGGACCGAATAATCCGGTTCGAAGGACCAAATAATGTGGGAACCGACCTGTGAGATTTATATTTATTTAATTTATATGAATTTATATTTACGTTAATTTATATACTTCGATAGCAATTTGTATAATGATAAGTGGACTGTATTTCTGCAATAATCTCTTAATCTCACAAATCGATCCTCTACACATTAGGGGGGGTTTATATTAATTTATATATATGCAGCCAATCAAACTACAGTAATAGACTACATACATTGAAGAGGTTCCTTATCTTATAGTACAGCAGGTTAGTCCACCAGGTATAACTAGGGTGTAGACACCAAATTATCCTCTTTGAGGTAGCTTCCATCACCCAGTTACTGTTGCACAAAGTCTTGCTTCCTCGTCTTGACCTGTTAAAAGGGCGCTAGCTGTAAAGCCAGAATCCTATATATGACAAGTATTTCAGAGAAAACACTGTACATGGAACAATGAAGACCTGGCTTAATTACCTTTAGTTTGAGACTGCCTTGTGCTCTAACCGGGACAACCTACCCAATGACATTAATGGCCACTAATGATAGATATACGGGTTTCGGAAAGAACACTTAACTTGATTTGTTGACGGCGTGTTGATAATGGTACACCTTTGGTTTCCATAACACTTCGTCCAAGTAAAATTAACAGGAGCCATATTTGCTCCCGTGTGCCTCTGGTCTAGTATAAACAATGGCAATGTCAAACACTCCATACTATTGACGCTACTGGCCGACATTGTCCAGATATGATAGGAGCCAAATTTGCTCCACGCGTCTCGGAGGTGACA
Source organism: Procambarus clarkii (assembly GCF_040958095.1). NCBI lineage: Eukaryota > Metazoa > Arthropoda > Malacostraca > Decapoda > Cambaridae > Procambarus > Procambarus clarkii. Next base: position 9,283,676 of record NC_091237.1, on the reverse strand, counting down.
ATAACAATGGCTGCCCCTCCTTCCTCACTGACGCCTGACCTACATTGTCCAGATGTCAATAAGTGATAGAAGGGTCACATTTACTCTACTTTAATATTGATAATTAAGTTAATTTATATGAGATGGTTTTATAATGGTAAAGTCCAAAGACTAATGTATTTAAGAATAATTCCCACCATAATAGGTGGTGAATTATAATAGTATGTGGTGATGATATCCCGTTTTCTATAGACGGTAATTCCACTACAAGTTACGTTTTCTATGGGTTAACTTGTTGGTAATACAGCAGCAATTATTATCTGTCTGTATGATATATTAAATGGAGTCGGATTTTCCGACACCAAATAACTATGTTTGGTGAATATTGAACTAAGGTGGAGGACATGAGCCAGAGCTTGTTAACTATCTCATTTGTTATATATGTTTCAAAAATAACTATATTTTAAATCTTAAGGAAATTAACTGTTCATATAAAAAATACAAAAGCAAATTATGGCGGAGGACAGGAGCTGAAACTCGGAAACTCTATTTCCTTTTCTTAATGCGTCTGAAATGCATCTCTTTAAAATGTAGTGGGGATTGAACTGTTAAGAGCGAAGCTATAATAGCAAACTAAGGCTGAGAAGAAGAGCTGAAGCTTGGTAACTGCTTTGATCTCATTTACTTCATTTGAAATACAGTGGTTTTATATCAACAGGGAAATTGAACTGTTAATAGCGAAGTTATAAGAAGGAACTAAGACGGGGGACAGCAGCTGGAGCTTGTCACTTACTTTATCTTTTTTTACTATGTCTGAAAAACGTGTGTTTTAAATTTCGGGGAAATTGAACAATTATTAGTGAACAAATCCACAAGGTCCGTGACGAGGATTCGAACCTACGTCCAAGATCATCCCAGACGCTGCCTTAATCGACTGAGCTACGACATGGTCAAAAAGCTATGACATGGTGAAACCAGAAGTTGTACCTAACTTACTTGGATCCTGCAGCCTCTCCGAGTCACAAACCAGGGTTTTACACAACTCCCCCATGCACTCGAGCTATGTCAATAGGCCATTCTGCCTCTGCCCTTACTTCATTACACAGAAATTAGAATAGCGGGATATATCAAATGAACAAATCCACAAGGGCCGTGACGAGGATTCGACCCTACGTCCGAGATCATTGTGTCTTGGAGAGGCTGTAGGATCCAAGTAAGTTAGGCACAATTTCTGGTTTCAACTCTTTTTGACCATGTCGTAGCTCAGTCGATTAAGGCAGCATCTGGCATGATCTCGGACGTAGGTTCGAATCCTCGTCACGGCCATGTGGATTTATTCATTTGATACATCATGCTATTGTGATTTCTGTGTGTATTATTAGTGAAGTTGTAGGAGGCAACTAAGGCGGGGAATAAAAACTGGAGCTCGGTAACTAACTTTATCTCATTAACTGCGTCTGAAAAATGACGTGTTAATAACAAAGTTATTAATTGGGATGTTAATAAAAAAAGTTACGAGAGACAACTAAGGCAGAGGAGAGGAACTGAAACTTGGTAACTCTATTTTCTTTTCTAACTACATCTGAAATATGACTATTTTAAATTTCAGAGAAATTGAACTGTTAATAACAAAACTAGACCTATAAACGTATATAGCCGGGTTGAAGAACTAACATCTGACTCTGAGACTTGCTTAACAAACTCTTAATAAACATATTCTCTGAAAATGGAATTCCTTCGACTTGAACTTAATTTTGAATGAGCATACCGTGCATGTTTTCTTAATAAAGAATTCCTTAAGGCTATAGCAGAGACCTTTGATTGTGACCGGGCCGTTGGGTCATTGATCCGCGAATTTAAAGTTTGTCATGATAAATTACTTACCAAACTCCTAATAAACATATCCTCTGAAAATGGACTTGATTTTATTTCACCCAAAACAATTCTTGCCAAAATTAATCATAAAAATGAGCGGCGACTTGGCTTAAAATTTTGAGATAAGACCCTGGGGCCCTTTTAAATGTAACAGCATAGTGACCACTTTTTTCAGGATAGGTTCTCGAACCTTTTTAAGGTGACCATTTAGGGACGACTTTTCCAAAATCAAAAAGTCGTTGCTAAACTGTCATTATTACTACTACCTGTCACCCCATTCCCACCTCTCAGCGTGTACCTGTCACCCCATACGCCCTCTCAGCGTCAACCCGTCACCCCATACCCCCCTCTCAGCGTCCACCCGTCACCCCATACCCCCCTCTCAGCGTCCACCCGTCACCCCATACCCCCCTCTCAGCGTCCACCCGTCACCCAATACCCACCTCTCAGCGTCCACCCGTCACCCAATACCCACCTCTCAGCGTCCACCCGTCACCCAATACCCACCTCTCAGCGCCCACCCGTCACCCTATACCCACCTCTCAGCGTCCACCCGTCACCCAATACCCACCTCTCAGCGTCCACCCGTCACCCAATACCCACCTCTCAGCACCCACCCGTCACCCAATACCCACCTCTCAGCGCCCACCCGTCACCCAATACCCACCTCTCAGCACCCACCCGTCACCCCATACCCACCTCTCAGCGCCCACCCGTCACCCCATACCCACCTCTCAGCGCCCACCCGTCACCCCATACCCACCTCTCAGCACCCACCCGTCACCCCATACCCACCTCTCAGCGCCCACCCGTCACCCCATACCCACCTCTCAGCGCCCACCCGTCACCCCATACCCACCTCTCAGCACCCACCCGTCACCCCATACCCACCTCTCAGCGCCCACCCGTCACCCCATACCCACCTCTCAGCGCCCACCCGTCACCCCATACCCACCTCTCAGCGCCCACCCGTCACCCCATACCCACCTCTCAGCGCCCACCCGTCACCCCATACCCACCTCTCAGCACCCACCCGTCACCCCATACCCACCTCTCAGCGCCCACCCGTCACCCCATACCCACCTCTCAGCGCCCACCCGTCACCCATACCCACCTCTCAGCGCCCACCCGTCACCCCATACCCACCTCTCAGCGCCCACCCGTCACCCCATACCCACCTCTCAGCGCCCACCCGTCACCCCATACCCACCTCTCAGCGCCCACCCGTCACCCATACCCACCTCTCAGCGCCCACCCGTCACCCCATACCCACCTCTCAGCGCCCACCCGTCACCCCATACCCACCTCTCAGCGCTCACCCGTCACCTGTGGACCTTAACGACAGGAATGAGGAGAAAACCCTCATCAAAGCTCAATTTATTTATCAAAAGATTATGTCCATTATTCACTTGTTTGTTTTGTTTTCTTGTATTTTGCAGTTATTCTGTTTCTATCTCTTCTTTTATCATTCTGCTTATCTCTCGGTTCGTCCCTGTCCCTGTTTCTCTCTCACTCTGTTTGTGTCTCTCTCTTCTTCCCTCCCTCCTCTTCCATCCCCCTTCACTTCACGCCCCAGATGCGTAACATCGTCACTGTAAATTGTAAATGAGGGTAAATGAGGCGGGCTGGGGGTCGTTTAGCCCGGGGGCGGAGGGGGGGGGGGGCCTCCCCCCGACCATCAACTTCCCCTCCTCTTCCTCTTCTCCTTCTTCCTCTTCCTGCAACTACAAATTGTCTTCCTCTTTATAATTTCTCCGTTTCTCTCATTCCTGAATGTTATTCTCCACCATCTTTATTCTTTCTCTTCATCGTCATCCTCCTCCCCCTCCTCTTGCTCTTTTCTTACCTCCTAACTAATCCTCCACCTTCTCCTCTCCTCTTCCTCTCTTTTCCATTTTTTTCTTCCCCTGCTCTTTTTTCTTCCTTGTACTCCTGTTCCTTATGGTTCGTTTCCTGCTCCCTTTGAAGTAAACGTAGAGAAAGAAAAGAACCAATACAAAAATTATTTCAATTTAGAAAGAAAGTCGAAGGAAAACGAATATAATATAAATAGAATACAGAGAATACAGAAGAAGAATGAGAATTAGAAAAATGAATTAGAAATCTAAGATAGGAATAGTAATAGTTACACACTAATAATAATAATTATAATTATAATATTACAAATATTATTAAATAAATAAAAATAAAAATAAAAAAATAAATAATAATAATAAAAAAATAATAACAATAAGAATGAGACGTTATCTTTAGGTTATCTTGAGATGATTTCGGGGCTTAGCGTTCCCACGGCCCGGTCCTCGACCAGGCTTCCTTTTTGTTACACATCCCCGGGAAGCAGCCCGTAGCAGCTGTCTAACTCCCAGGTGCCTATTTACTGCTAGGTAACAGGCGACATCAGGGTGAATGAAACATTTTGCCCATTTGACTCCGCTATAAACAAATATGAATATAACGGAGAAGATACGAACACAACAGTGAGGAAGATAACATGGAACACAACAGTGAGGAAGATAACATGGAACACAACAGTGAGGAAGATAACATGGAACACAACAGTGAGGAAGATAACATGGAACACAACAGTGAGGAAGATAACATGGAACACAACAGTGAGGAAGATAACACGGAACACAACAGTGAGGAAGATAACACGGAACACAACAGTGAGGAAGATAACACGGAACACAACAGTGAGGAAGATAACACGGAACACAACAGTGAGGAAGATAACATGGAACACAACAGTGAGGAAGATAACATGGAACACAACAGTGAGGAAGATAACACGGAACACAACAGTGAGGAAGATAACACGGAACACAACAGTGAGGAAGATAACACGGAACACAACAGTGAGGAAGATAACATGGAACAAGCTGGAAACAGACACACACAGCTGGCAACAGACACACACAGCTGGCAACAGACACACATAGCTGGCAACAGACACACAGCTGGCAACAGACACACACTAGCTGGCAACAGACACACACAGCTGGCAACAGACACACACAGCTGGCAACAGACACACACAGCTGGCAACAGACACACACAGCTGGCAACAGACACACACAGCTGGCAACAGACACACAGCTGGCAACAGACACACACAGCTGGCAACAGACACACACAGCTGGAACAGACACAAGCTGGCAGACAGACACACAGCTGGAAACAGACACACACAGCTGGCAACAGACACACACAGCTGGAAACAGACACACACAGCTGGCAACAGACACACAGCTGGCAACAGACACACAGCTGGCAACAGACACACACAGCTGGCAACAGACACACACAGCTGGCAACAGACACACAGCTGGCAACAGACACACACAGCTGGCAACAGACACACACAGCTGGCAACAGACACACACAGCTGGCAACAGACACACAGCTGGCAACAGACACACACAGCTGGCAACAGACACACACAGCTGGCAACAGACACACAGCTGGCAACAGACACACACAGCTGGCAACAGACACACACAGCTGGCAACAGACACACACAGCTGGAAACAGACACACACAGCTGGCAACAGACACACACAGCTGGCAACAGACACACAGCTGGCAACAGACACACAGCTGGCAACAGACACACAGCTGGCAACAGACACACACAGCTGAGCAACATAAACACACAGCTGGCTACAGACACCACAGCTGGCAACAGACACACACAGCTGGAACAGACACACACAGCTGGCACAGACCCACACAGCTGGCAACAGACACCACAGCTGGCAACAGACACACAGCTGGCAACAGATCCAGCTGGCACAACCACACAGCTGCAACAGACACACAGCTGGCAACAGACACACGACAGCTGCAACAGCACACACAGCTGTCAACAGACACACACGCTGGCAACAGACACGCACAGCCGGCTACAGACCACACAGCGGCAACAGACACACACAGCTGCAACAGACACACACAGCTGTCTACAGACACACACCTCAGCAGACACACACAGCTGCTACAGACCACACATCTTGCACAGCACCACAGCTGTCAACAGACACACACAGCGGCACAGACACCAGCTGGCCACAGACACACAAGCTGGCAACAGACACCCACAGCTGCCAACAACACCAGCTGGAAACAGACACACCAGCTGGCAACAGACACAATACAGCTGCAACAGACACACACCGCTGGAAACAGACACACACAGCTGACAACAGACTCACACAGCTGGCCATACAGACACACGATGGCGAAAGACACCACACAGCTGCAACAGACACACACAGCTGGCAACAGACCACAGCTTGGCAACAGACACACAGCTGGCAACAGACACACACTGGCAACAGTACAAACACACAGCTGGCAACAGACACACACAGCTGGCTAATGACACACACAGCTGGCAACAGACCAAACACAGCTGGCAACAGACACACCAGCTGGCAACAGACCACACAGCTGGCAACAGACACACACAGCTGGCAACAGACCACACAGCTGGCAACAGACACACACAGCTGGCAACAGACACACACAGCTGGCAACAGACACACACAGCTGGCAACAGACACACACAGCTGGCAACAGACACACAGCTGGCAACAGACACACACAGCTGGCAACAGACACACACAGCTGGCAACAGACACACTACAGCTGGCAACAGACACACACAGCTGGCAACAGACACACACAGCTGGCAACAGACACACACAGCTGGCAACAGACACACACAGCTGGCAACAGACACACACAGCTGGCAACAGACACACACAGCTGGCAACAGACACACACAGCTGGCAACAGACACACACAGCTGGCAACAGACACACAGCTGGCAACAGACACACACAGCTGGCAACAGACACCACAGCTGGCAACAGACACACACAGCTGGCAACAGACACACACAGCTGGCTACAGGACACACACAGCTGGCAACAGACACACACAGCTGGCACAGACACACACAGCTGGCAACAGACACACACAGCTGGCAACAGACACACACAGCTGGCAACAGACACACACAGCTGGCAACAGACACACAGCTGGCAACAGACACACACAGCTGGCAACAGACACACACAGCTGGCAACAGACACACACAGCTGGCTACAGACACACACAGCTGGCAACAGACACACACAGCTGGCAACAGACACACACAGCTGGCAACAGACACACACAGCTGGCAACAGACACACACAGCTGGCAACAGACACACAGCTGGCAACAGACACACACAGCTGGCAACAGACACACACAGCTGGCAACAGACCACACAGCTGGCAACAGACACACACAGCTGGCAACAGACACACACAGCTGGCAACAGACACACACAGCTGGCAACAGACACACACAGCATGGCTAACAGACACACACAGCTGGCAACAGACACACACAGCTGGCAACAGACACACACAGCTGGCAACAGACACACACAGCTGGCAACAGACACACACAGCTGGCAACAGACACACACAGCTGGCAACAGACACACACAGCTGGCAACAGACACACACAGCTGGCAACAGACACACAGCTGGCAACAGACACACACAGCTGGCAACAGACACACACAGCTGGCAACAGACACACAGCTGGCAACAGACACACACAGCTGGCAACAGACACACACAGCTGGCAACAGACACACACAGCTGGCAACAGACACACACAGCTGGCAACAGACACACACAGCTGGCAACAGACACACACAGCTGGCAACAGACACACACAGCTGGCAACAGACACACACAGCTGGCAACAGACACACACAGCTGGCAACAGACACACAGCTGGCAACAGACCACACAGCTGGCAACAGACACACACAGCTGGCAACAGACACACAGCTGGCAACAGACACACACAGCTGGCAACAGACACACACAGCTGGCAACAGACACACACAGCTGGCAACAGACACACACAGCTGGCAACAGACACACACAGCTGGCAACAGACACACACAGCTGGCAACAGACACACACAGCTGGCAACAGACACACACAGCTGGCAACATACACACACAGCTGGCTACAGACACACACAGCTGGCAACAGACACACACAGCTGGCAACAGACACACACAGCTGGCAACAGACACACACAGCTGGCAACAGACACACACAGCTGGCAACAGACACACAGCTGGCAACAGACACACAGCTGGCAACAGACACACACAGCTGGCAACAGACACACAGCTGGCAACAGACACACACAGCTGGCAACAGACACACACAGCTTGCAACAGACACACACAGCTGGCAACAGACACACACAGCAGGCTACAGACACACACAGCTGGCAACAGACACACACAGCTGGCAACAGACACACACAGCTGGCTACAGACACACACAGCTGGCAACAGACACACACAGCTGGCTACAGACACACACAGCTGGCAACAGACACACACAGCTGGCAACAGACACACACAGCTGGCAACAGACACACAGCTGGCAACAGACACACACAGCTGGCAACAGACACACACAGCTGGCAACAGACACACAGCTGGCAACAGACACACAGCTGGCAACAGACACACAGCTGGCAGCAGACACACACAGCTGGCTACAGACACACACAGCTGGCAACAGACACACACAGCTGACAACAGACACACACAGCTGGCAACAGACACACACAGCTGGAAACAGACACACACAGCTGGCAACAGACACACAGCTGGCAACAGACACACACAGCTGGCAACAGACACACAGCTGGCAACAGACACACACAGCTGGCAACAGACACACACAGCTGGCTACAGACACACACAGCTGGCAACAGACACACACAGCTGGCAACAGACACACAGCTGGCAACAGACACACACAGCTGGCAACAGACACACAGCTGGCAACAGACACATACAGCTGGCAACAGACACACACAGCTGGCAACAGACACACACAGCTGGCAACAGACACACACAGCAGGCTACAGACACACACAGCTGGCAACAGACACACACAGCTGGCAACAGACACACACAGCTGGCTACAGACACACACAGCTGGCAACAGACACACACAGCTGGCAACAGACACACAGCTGGCAACAGACACACACAGCTGGCAACAGACACACACAGCTGGCAACAGACACACACAGCTGGCAACAGACACACACAGCTGGCTACAGACACACACAGCTGGCAACAGACACACACAGCTGGCTACAGACACACACAGCTGGCAACAGACACACACAGCTGGCAACAGACACACACAGCTGGCAACAGACACACAGCTGGCAACAGACACACACAGCTGGCAACAGACACACACAGCTGGCAACAGACACACAGCTGGCAACAGACACACACAGCTGGAAACAGACACACACAGCTGGCAACAGACACACACAGCAGGCTACAGACACACACAGCTGGCAACAGACACACACAGCTGGCAACAGACACACACAGCTGGCTACAGACACACACAGCTGGCAACAGACACACACAGCTGGCAACAGACACACAGCTGGCAACAGACACACACAGCTGGCAACAGACACACAGCTGGCAACAGACACACACAGCTGGCAACAGACACACACAGCTGGCAACAGACACACACAGCTGGCAACAGACACACACAGCAGGCTACAGACACACACAGCTGGCAACAGACACACACAGCTGGCAACAGACACACACAGCTGGCTACAGACACACACAGCTGGCAACAGACACACACAGCTGGCAACAGACACACAGCTGGCAACAGACACACACAGCTGGCAACAGACACACAGCTGGCAACAGACACACACAGCTGGCAACAGACACACACAGCTGGCTACAGACACACACAGCTGGCAACAGACACACACAGCTGGCTACAGACACACACAGCTGGCAACAGACACACACAGCTGGCAACAGACACACACAGCTGGCAACAGACACACAGCTGGCAACAGACACACACAGCTGGCAACAGACACACACAGCTGGCAACAGACACACACAGCTGGCAACAGACACACAGCTGGCAACAGACACACAGCTGGCAACAGACACACAGCTGGCAACAGACACACACAGCTGGCAACAGACACACACAGCTGGCTACACACACACACAGCTGGCAACAGACACACACAGCTGGCAACAGACACACACAGCTGGCAACAGACACACACAGCTGGCAACAGACACACACAGCTGGCAACAGACACACAGCTGGCAACAGACACACAGCTGGCAACAGACACACACAGCTGGCAACAGACACACACAGCTGGCTACAGACACACACAGCTGGCAACAGACACACACAGCTGGCTACAGACACACACAGCTGGCAACAGACACACACAGCTGGCAACAGACACACACAGCTGGCAACAGACACACACAGCTGGCAACAGACACACAGCTGGCAACAGACACACACAGCTGGCAACAGACACACACAGCTGGCAACAGTTATAGGGCGGGAAAATCTTGCCTTACAGGCTAAATAGAATTCTACGATCAGGTGACAAGGATTAAGCAAGAAAAAGAAGGCTGGGCGGACTGCATTTTCTTGGACTGTCGGAAAGTCTTTGACATAGTACCCTATAAGAGGCTGGTACATAAGCTGGTGAAACCGGCAGAAGTAACTGGTAGGGCTCTCCAGTGGATAAGGGAGTACCTAAGCAATAGGAAGCAGAGAGTTACAGTGAGGGGTGAGACCTCAGAATGGCGTGAAGTCACCAGTGGAGTCCCACAGGGCTCTGTACTCGGACCTATCCTGTTTCTGTTATACGTAAATGATCTCCAAGAGGGTATAGACTCATTCCTCTCAATATTTGATGACGACGCCAAAATTATGAGGATTAAGACAGAAGAGGACAGCTTGAGGCTTTAAGGAGACCTGGACAAGCTGCGCGAGAGAGAGAGAGAGAGAGAGAGAGAGAGAGAGAGAGAGAGAGAGAGAGAGAGAGAGAGAGAGAGAGAGAGAGAGAGAGAGAGAGAGAGAGAGAGAGAGAGAGAGAGAGAGAGAGAGAGAGAGAGAGAGAGAGAGAGAGAGAGAGAGAGAGAGAGAGAGAGAGAGAGAGAGAGAGAGAGAGAGAGAGAGAGAGAGAGAGAGAGAGAGAGAGAGAGAGAGAGAGAGAGAGAGAGAGAGAGAGAGAGAGAGAGAGAGAGAGAGAGAGAGAGAGAGAGAGAGAGAGAGAGAGAGAGAGAGAGAGAGAGAGAGAGAGAGAGAGAGAGAGAGAGAGAGAGAGAGAGAGAGAGAGAGAGAGAGAGAGAGAGAGAGAGAGAGAGAGAGAGAGAGAGA